>NC_034413.1:42200348-42207121 GCF_002078875.1 Numida meleagris | reverse complement strand
AAAAGAAAAGAAAAGAAAAGAAAAGAAAAGAAAAGAAAAGAAAAGAAAAGAAAAGAAAAGAAAAGAAAAGAAAAGAAAAGAAAAGAAAAGAAAAGAAAACATAGCAGCATGGTTCTGTCGCATCACAATTCTGGTTTCTGGTTATCAATTTGTATCTTAAAGTAGTAACTCTTGCTTAGCCTAATTCCCAGTGTCTTTAATTAGCATAAGGTATCTTGTGAAAATGCTGTTTTACTAGTACTAAATTAGATTTAATTTTAACAATAAAAATATCTGCATTGCAGGTTCATTAAAATGTTTCCTTGCATTTATCAGAATAATATAGTACTGTGTACCTAAAAAGAAACATCAAGTTTTGACATTCTGCAGTAATTATTTCTAAGACTGGCTGTAAATACATACGAGGTAGTTTTGTTCATGTGTAGATGATGTATTCAAAGCTGAGAAGCTACATTCACTGGCCTCTCACCAGTTATGTAGACTTTCTACCATGATCTAGATCAATTCAAACAGAGCAGTTTATAGGACCAGAAGCCATAAGCAACAATGTTTGGGAAGATGATAAAATCTGGAATCTCTACAACCAGAGTTGAAGGGTTTTAGTAGAGATCTCAAAGTCCATGATTTTTAAATTTTATATGACATTCTGCTAGCTAAGAACACCTTGTAAGATCTTTCCACCTTTTTATAACTGACTTTGTAACCTACCTCATTTGGGACAATTTGTAGAGAACTTATTTCCTTAATGATTACGCAGAGAACTACATAAAACCCTAGACTAACAGCAAAGTAGAAAGACATTATAAAAGGGAAGTAAAATAAGAGACTTTGTTAAATGAAGACAACAGACTGTTCAGTTTCTTCTTCTGTGAAGTCTGAAAGCTTCATTGAAACATGCACAGCTTAATTGCATAGGAACAGTGTTATTTAGTGAGCACCATATAAAAACATACATTTGGGATTGTATTGTGATGTAGTCAGGGGAAACATCCTCTCAAAAAAAGCCCTAGAAATGGAGAAATGAGGTGGGCGGTGGGAAGAATTCATTGAGTTATTCACAGTCAAGAACAGCAATGTATGCAGTTGCATAAATTACTTTCTAACCTTTAGCTTCTGTTTAATTTCACTTTCTCAAGTAAAGAAAAAGTATCATTTATATAGTAACTAATCACTTTGATGTGAGAGTTTCCTGATTATGGAAATTTCACATAAGAATGAAAGGATTTTATTCTTCACTTCTTTGCACAGCCATCATCATCTTTACTGAACACATACAAAACTTTTTACAGAAAAGTTTTACATTTCAAATTCAAACATTTACATTTCAAATGTTATAAAAAATAAATATTTAAGAGCTGTTTTTGAGACTGGGGGTTAAAGGAGAGCTGGTCTTGAAGTTCTTGAACTGAGGGAAGCTCACACTGGTATGTTGATCCTCTAAAGACATGTATTTATCCTGAATAGGATTTCTTGGTGAAAAATTCTTTTTTTATTTTGCTTTAATGTTCACCTCTAAAATCGCTTCTTCTTGTGAAACGCTAGGCAGAAAAATAAAAAGCTGAGTATATACGAAAATGAACAGATTCTTCTCTTGATCTATAGTCAGGTATCTCCCTGTTTACAAACTTACTGATAGCAAGATTGCCCATATATTTCTTTGCTGACAAAATCCAGTTTTGTAGACTTTGATTTCCATGGTGCCCAACTGCTACTGATCAGGCCTCAGCAAAAGAAATCCTTGCTCTTTGCAGAAGCTCTCTGCAGCAAGCTGAGGCCTGTGGGAACTCCTGAAGCCCTATCTAGACCCTTCAACTTCCTGTCCTTAGGCTCTGTCCTAGCATCAGACCTGTGTGGGCTCAACGGGCCATCTGCTGCCAGAGGGGGGAAACTGCACAAACGGCCCAACGATACGGAAACTGCTCTCAGCTCACAGGGACTTCAAGCCAAAAAGCAGCTGAGAAGCATGCCTAAAAGAGAAAGATAGTCTAAGCTGGGAAGCGTAAGCCATCTGCGATGCTGAATGAGATTTACCCATGAGACTCGCTATTAAAATTAGTAAAATTAAAATATTACTCCTATTTGCAACATTGTGGAATGAGTATGCAGTCATTGAAACAGTTTGCAGGGGAAAAGCTAAATAACCTCATATCAAGTGAAAATATCTCTGAGAATTCAGTTGCATGGCAGAGAGAATTGATTCATAGTCCTAATTTAATCAGATGAGAAGAGTATGGTAAGCACATAACCTAAAAATGACATCCAGAGTTAAGCCAGTTAAGAAGGAATCGGAGTAATCAATATAACCAAACTAGTAAGGAATAAATCAATTCACAGCCATGCAAATTAATCTCTATAATTTTGCAGACACTAGTGTGTTTTTAATTGATGATTCAAAGACTTCATTCAGGGGTAACAAACTGCCTGTAATTACATAAATTCACATGTATTTTTGCAAATGCTTGTTCATTTTCAGTATTAAGCTTCTGGTTTACCTAAACAAAAAGACCAGGGGGAGCAAGAGGAGTATGATCCTATGAGTTACTGACCATTCTCATCCTTCTCTAACAAAGGGTCAAAAACGTGTCTTATTTCAAGCAGCTAAAGGTTTCTGTTAAGGTTGTTGATACTTCAGCTTACCAGAGCCTATATAGTAAAGAAACTCTGTGACAACTCCATCATTCATAGCTTCCTCGCGTTTCTACCAGTAAAAGTATGTATCGTGTCAGTGGAATTACTCCTGGGTATGAAATCAGTTAACCACTTCCTTGGTATTTGGTCTGACTTTTTTTTTCTACAAGTACAAAACTCATAACGAACATGTTTAAATTGGAATACTGTGCCTTCTGGCCTGTTAGCTAAACATTTGCTGTCTGAAGTCTATATTTAGTCAAAAACTGTAACAAAAAAGCATTGACAATTAGTTTAGCTCTTGTACTTGTATCATACTAAGCAAGTTCCCAGCCTACTGCAAGAGCCCTCAGCCAGTTCTCCAAGGAGATGGAAAACAAACTTCCTAAGAATCAGTGGAGACTGGCAGAGGGTAACAATACCCAAAGTTATTCCTTTTACTAAAATCAGGCCTGTAAGCAAGAGCTTGACACGAAAAGAGACAGTGAGCTTGAGAACTCTCATGTATGAACTGTAGTTCCTTCTCTCCTGGCCAATTCTGATGTATATATTTTTCCCATTAAAAAAAAAAAAAACACAAAACTAATGATTCTAATATATGATGGTCATTTTTATACTCAATTCAACCTAAACTTTTTTCAGCTCTCAGTCATCTTTGGAGGCCACTGTGTGAGGAAAAGTAGAGCCTGAAAATTTGGGCTTTTTTCTGATGAGAGGTTAGAATTTTCTATTGGAACAGACAAGTGTTGCAGATAGTTGGAGATTCCTCAAGTGAAAGAAAATTCATTTGATCTGTTGTTTTGATTGTTTGCTTTGTTTTTCTCACTAGAAATCACTGGGAGGCGTAGAAATAGCAACTTGGGAAAATCAAGATTGAGATTGCCCTGGTTGGCTGTATAGACAATGTGACATACAGCTGTGTCCAAAGAATTGTGGACATGAAATTAAACAGTGCGCATGAGAAGCAAATAAGTAGTGCAATGTTTTGGTATTGTGAATTGAGCACCATTTTTTGTTCTGTTTGTGGTAATTGAAAGCTCTCAAACTGGAATTCCTAACAAGCTGATTCAAACTGCACTGCTGCCAGTAACTCCAAGAAAGTTTTTGAATGTGGATCTGGGTCCGTGGCTTTCAGTACACATCTTAGCCTGATTTCCTTTATAGAACAAACGGGATTCCTAAATAGAACTGCCATTATTTTATCCGTTTACTTTGTCTAATTCCATTTTTATTTTGGTTGCCCTAAAGAAAATGGTTCTGAAGAATGAGCTGGGTTGGTTAATAAGAGTACTAGAACTTGGTTGTATTATGCGGTAAATGAGTGCAGACTACCCAAGACACGATATTCGGGTATTGTATTTTACCTATGTAGCAGTTGCACTTGTGCAGTAATTTGTCCAAATGTCTCAATAGTTACATTTTTTTCTCGAAGTTAACTCTCTTCAAATGTGTAAAATTGCCTCAGATTATAGCTGCTGCAAATTAAGATCTGCTATGTTAATGAAGATGTGGGAAGGTAACTGAGCTAACAACTGTACAAGACATTTCTTGCTGTAACCCTTGATTATAAAATTCTAATTGAATTCACTGCATCTCTGCTTCTCTGCTGGGCAGTCATTCCTGTCTCTTTCTCCTTCGTGCAGAATACCTACATTTCTAACTTCTCCCTAGTTTTGTAAGGCTGAGCTGTAGCCATTCAACCTTTCAAATACCAAAAGCTAGAGCTTGTTTTTCAGCACAGTGATGAACTTGTTTCAAGGAATGAGGTTATCGAATGTAGGCAAATAAATGTCAGAAAAATCAATTTCCTTTTGTTGGTCAACTGTTAGCTGTCATTTAGAAGTGTTTGATCAACACAGAAGGGGAAACACAGCTGATGTTAATTTGGACAGATCCGAGTGTCTTTTTGTGCTTTTCACAAATATTAATGGAACTAGAGGAGAGCTGCATTATGTTCTGGGGCACCCTTGCTTCAGACAATTGGGTAACGCTCACTGTTATGGCTGTGATCAGTCAATGTAACCTGGATGGTTTCTTTTGGAGTTGCAGACTCACTATTGCTTTACAGACAGACGTGTTGTATAATGAACCATCCTAGTTAGACAGCACTCTGTTTGCCATAGGCACCTGATTTCTCTTGTGAGAGCAGTGTTGTGGATGCAGCCAGCCAGTTTATTTCTGTATTGGCTCACCAATCAGTCTGGCTCTGGCAGGTGCAATGCAACACAAATAGGGCTAAGTGGTTTTCAGAGCCGGCAGAAGCCCAGGAGCAGGCTGCATGCTTTCCTGAGCACAGCCCATTCAGGTGGGTCTGGGCTGTGTTCCCGGAGCCAGGCATGAGCAGGAGCAAGGTGGGGAGCTGGGGAGCTGGCCTCTGCACAGCGCTCGCCTGGGTTCAGCAACACTCGTTGGCCTGGATTCAGTGCCAGCCTTGCTGGATGTGCACCAACTCATGCTGCCACAGGCATAGGGTCGAGGATCCTGAGTTGCCTGTGTTTTGCCATAATTTCCCAGATTTCAAAGTATACAGAAAATCTACAGGACAGTAACACTGGCGGTCCTTCTGTAAGGATGTGGAATGTTAGCGATACGCAGGAGGCAAATCTAGGCGTAAGATAAACAGTGCCAGAAATCCCTAGTATTTGTGATAATAGTGAAAACGTGATATGTCTGAGGGTCCCTTCAATCCTACGTTATTTTATAGCTGAAACAGACTGTTAGCAGCACCCCTATTCAGATACAAGTTGTGTTCTGGCACGTTTCATTTCCAGCATATTCTTCTCATAACTTGAACAGACTTGTTCTCCTGTTTCAGAATAGGTGGCTACTTGTATTGCAGTGGGTATTACCAACACTATTTTCATCAAATTCTGTTAACTAGATGCATTGATATTGTTGGTGTGTAACTCATGGATAAGATTTTTTGTGATCAGCTTATGCAACTTTTCTGATTTCCACTAGTTAGCGTTGGCAAAACACATTCTGTAGTTCACATTCAAGCTTACAGATGACGTGTGAGTGTCCAGGTAACTGCAATGTAGTGATTTACAGTTTGGCAAGAGACAAAGTTTCCCTTTTGGGAAGTGATTGAAGGATGTTTTAAGTGCTACCTAGCAGAAAGCAAAATACTGATTGGTCACAAGTTCTCTGACAGCTGACAGGAAAAAATAGCATGCCAGAGTAGAAGTGATGTATTTTGAATGGTGATGACATGTTGAGTTAGAGCATAAGGCAAACAGAATAACAACAGATTGGTTGAGAGTGTGAGTGGAGATGAGAAATTTGTGTGAGGATGAGTGTTGTGAGGTAGCCTTGATCGTGTGTGTGCCTGATATGTTTGATTGCTATCTCTGCAGGCCTGGTGGCAGCATCTTCAGGTAGGAAAAAGAGAGCGTAAAAGATACTCAGTTTTCACTTTCAGTAGTTGTGTAACGCTGCAGCAGCATGTGAAACTTCCTGTAAGATTTAGGGCATGGGGAAAGGGAAGGGGAAAATTCCTTAACAGGACACTGAAAAAAAATGAATCCAAATCAAGGATCTGCTATTTTCTTGTAAGTAAGATCATCTGAGTCAAAACAGTGCAACACATCGTTGTTTTACATTGCTAACTTTGCAATGTAAAATGTTTAGCAGTTGCTAAACTTAGCTTCCCACTGGAGCAAGCTTTCCTTCTGCACGTGACAGTTTGCTTAACATCAGTTGTTTGAGTCAGGCCACACTTCCATTGAAGAATGATCATCCTTCTACCCTCGCAGTGGTCAAAGGCTCCTGACCTCCTATAATTAGGATGAATTTGATAACCTAGGATGAATACTATTAGGTCTGACCAAGTTTTGCCAAGAACAACTCCTAAAGTGCTGTTTAGGTAGCAAACTTACATTTCTAGGCTTGACTTACACTTCAAAGGTCTATTCTTTATATTCAAAGCCAGATCAAAACTTTGACGGGCCGGGAAAGGATGGCATTGATGACACTTTTGATTTAAATGAAAGTTGTATGTACAATCCCTACTGTTCCAAAGTATTAATGACTGTATAGTTCATGAGCTACATCACTGGCTGTTTATAGTATGCACATAGGTCAAATTTAAGCAATGCTAGTTTATGAAAGGGATTAATTTAGGAACTTTTTTTTTTTTTTTTTTT
>NC_034413.1:42073519-42200315 GCF_002078875.1 Numida meleagris | reverse complement strand
TTTTTTTTTTTTTTTTTAACCTGTCTTTTTGGATGGGGGAGCTCTAAACTAATAGTGCTCCTTCAGTATGGTCTTCTACTGATTTCACTGGGATGTTTTGCTAATGGCTTCCAGTCTCGTGGCTATTTCCCTTTGACAGACCATGTCATAAGCTGTTATTGCAGAATCCTCTTCTCAATATCATGCAGTTAACACCAGCCTTCGCAAAGAGTGAATGAGGTCAAGTTTATTTGTCAAAACAGTGCCTTGCTTTCCAAACCAACTGATAGCCATGAGCAGCTGTGGCTCTACGACCCACTTGTCTCCTACTAAAATCTGTGTGCCGGATTGTTCCAGTGCTGTCACCCTCCCATGCTGCAGATGTCAGTACAGGGATGGCCTCAGCATGCACAATGCTGGAGGTCTTATATCTATACATAAGGTCTTCATAAAATAAATACCAGCCAAAACCAGCAAGGCTTGAACTGAATTCAAACCATGGGAAAGGAAGAAATGATCACTAAACTAATTTACGTGTGGACAAACCAAGGCAAAAACAATTGCCTTTCCTTGCCATTTATTGGACAAATCATAGTTTAGAAGCAAGAATCCTGATTTGGTGTTCTGTATTAACAGGGAATGCTAGTATAAGGATCTCACATCTGTGTGTATCTGGGTGATATAGGTGTGTGTATCTTTCTATGTATGCAAGGACATTCAGTTTTCCCAGGAAAAGAAAAAGAAAACAAACTTATTGAAATGATAAGGCTGTGGGTCAGGTTCTAAACAGGAGAGAGAGAAACAGTGATGTTGACTACAGTGACTACTTTGTGCTGAACAAGTACTGAATACCAAACTTCATGCTAATCATGTTATAGCAAAACATACCATGTGCTGCAGTTTTCTGGATAGATCTCATGAAAAATTCATCTGCAAACATTCTTGGACTCTGCAGGAAAAATAGCCCATCGCTACATTTCTAATGAGAAAATTATCTAGTTTGAGAATTAAAGAAAATTACATGCTACTGTTGCTCAGTTCCTTGATGACTGTGACATAAATGAAGAATAGCTATGATGGACAAGAAGGGGGGGTATTCAAAATCTAGCTTTCCATGAGAGATGTAGGTACTGTGCAGAACAGTTGTGACAAAGGTATCTTCTATGATGACACCACAAAAAGAGTTTCCAGTGTGCTTGTGATGCAGATGTGTTACAATAGTGCTATATGCTTCAGAGTAATTTCTTATTTATCATATTTTGCATAGTAACTTTAATTATGTCTTAAGCAAATTGATGCTTTCAGTAAACTGCAGTATATTTCTTATTACTCTTCTGCTGTTTTCATAACTCCAGAGTATAAACACAGTGAAATGTTTGTTAGGAGATATTGAACACTCTAAGCATGTATTGGTTCAACTTCTGAAAACTGTCAATTAACAAGCATTCTAATTAAGAAAAAGGAAAAAAGAAAAAATGCAATTAAAATTGAGGCTTTTCATAAATTGTCTTTTTTTTGCTTTTCAAATATGTAGAGTTTTGCAGTAAAGTAGAATAATATAAATGAAGCTCTAAAAATATGGTATGCAAGAAAGATTTTAAATCCTCTGGAAAGTTATGAACAAGTAATTAAAAAAAAAAAAAAGAAACAGACACCATAGCTGCTTGTGAACTTGGTCATAAAATATCTATATAAAACTTTATCCAAACGTCTGTGGTAATCTCCCTGTTTCATGGAATTTAATTGTTTTACTAATTCTGTTAGCTGCGTTCCCTATACCCTGGTGTCAAATTCAGTGAAGAGAAACTATGTATATGGCTGAGCCAAACCAAGGAGAGATTTTGGTATATTTTGTAAGCACGAACAACCTCTTGACAGAACATTTTAAAGTTTTTATGGGATCTTTGAGCATTACAAATCTGCCCCATCTCCAGTTGGCAGTGATGGGATTTAGCAGGGGAGAATCTGGAGAGGGAGCATTCACAAATCTTCAGGTTGATTCTTTTTTTTCAGTTGGAAACTAGAAAAGATCAACAATGTTTCAATGAACTACTCAGCAGTTCCAGGATTTCTAGGAAATCTGCAACTTTGAAACTCAGTTTGTATGCTTCTTGAATTAGATAAGAGATCTGGAACTCAAATACTGTACCTCCTTAATGTCATAATCGTCATTTCTTGTTTATTTTAGGACCTGTTTCCCTCAGGCTCTTTCCTTGCAGATGCCCTGTTTTCAATAAATAGCACTCTTCTGGGAATGCTGTTACAGGCCGAACTCGCTCTGTTGGTATGGTGCACTAACAGCTATCTGTAACTCTTCCTTTTTGTGATTCTGATATTAACAGGGCAGCAAAAATTAACTTCTACTGGAAAGGGGCAATTTCCCCTGAGTATGAGGTGAATAATTACACTGGTGAAGAGCTGCCTAACTCTGTCTCTTCTTCAAAGAATTAAAGCAACTCTTATGTATTTGGGGAGGGGGGGTGGGGGGGAGGGGGAAGAAGCAAAAAACGAACAAAAGAAATCAAGTTGTAAGAATGTTGAGATTATTCCCATTATGGATCAGAGTAGATTCTTTGCATACCAAAATTTTTAAAACTCAAGAAAGCTGTTTCCTTACCAAGCGCAATGTGAATTAGTATTTTCTCCAGCTGTTCTCTCTATGCTCCATTTTCTACATGCACAATTTAACTCATATAATTGAGCTCCATCAGTCTCTCACTATACGGTTAGTAACATGCCCCTGTTTTCTGTTCATTGATATAAATATATCTGTGGCTGTCCTTGGCTTGGTATGTATGTATATGTAATTCTGCAGTATTGACAAAATTAAATAAATGCTTGCTAGGAGGGACAAAATGAGGTGAGCTCTGAAGTTGATTTGGGAGCATGAATACTGCGTCTGTATCTTCAGGTATTTTGAAGTCTGTACCTATACGAAAGTAAAGTGCATCTATAGTCACAGAAAGAATGTAAAGGAGAGGGATGCAGTGAAATTATCTTGATCATGAGTGTCTTGCCCGGGCCACGCTGAATGAAGAGGAATTGTATTGGGCTGCACATAAAATACATAGGTCCCTCCACAAGTAATGCCTCCTATTTATTTCCATGGAAATTACAACAGATATAGTGAGCACAGTAACACTTCTTGAAAGAGCAAATTCTCAGCTACAAAACTCTATTTTTAAACATGGTCGCCACCATTGGCAGTACATTTTTGCCAGAAATGAACAAGAGCCTGAATGACACACTCATAAAAATCTGCACCATTGTAGGTGACCATTGTCACCACTGCTGAAATGCACCACCCACTGTGCTCCCATCCACTGTTTGGTCTCCATGAATGTTCAGCAAGTGTCAATGAATGTCAGTGGGTGCCATTTTTTCTGCATGGAGGAATTCAGTGACACACTTTTACTTCATATGCATTTCCATGTCAAATGCCATTTAGTCAGACTGCCCCCCTGCTTCCATCTGTCAAACAGCAACAAAATGTAATGGAATATCGGCAGGAAGGTTCGGCCTCTACTTCCATACCACCACCGTCTGCCTCTGATGTTGTAGGCCAACAGAATAAAATAGGAGGCATTACTTTCAGAGCAGCTCTCATTTGTAATATAGTTAATGTATATGACCAGCAAAACTTATTTTATTTTTTTATATTTTTTATTAAAAACATAATAAAAGAGAGGGCAACAAAAACTGGATTTCTGTCTGTGCAAATTGGCTGTACCCTGTGACACTTATTGCTTCCACAGTGGGGAATGCAAAGTAGAAGAGATGCTGGAAAGAGTAATGTATGTTAAAGAATGTGGGATGAGATCCTGTGAAGTGGTGGGGATGCACAGGAAGCTATGGAAATGTCAAAGTAGAAAAGCAAAAGGAAAGAGGAGAGATCAAGAAATAGAAGTATATTTCAGAAACATAATGGATATTGGTAGAAAGGTGGCACAGCACAGACTTGAAGCCATGTGTAGTTGTTTTAGGGGAGGGAAATGAAAGCACAACAAGATGGTAATAAGCAATTACTGAGAATTTAATTCCATTCTGTGTTTCTTCTACACTTCAAAATGATGATAAAACACACAAGGCAAATCAGTGGAGGAGAAAGTCAATTACAGTAGCAAATCAATTAGGGTAAAGAGTCAAACCAATCAAAATTGCAAGGTAGCTAATGAAGGACAATTAACAACAATAAGTGGATCCAGTGCTGTTCAGATTCAGAAATGAAAGGAAGACACAGAAATGACATTAAGCTTTAGAGGGTAGAGAAGGTGCCCTATTCCAAGGCAAAATATGCTGGGGGACTGAACTCTTTGTATTCAGTAGGCTTTAATAGCCATTTTCAGGATGTACCAGGGTGTGGGAATATGACTTTAAGCTTATATCTGACTACTGACATTTACTGTTAGTATAACAGTAAGAGTCTAGCATCCCACCTTGTCTACTACCAATCTGATGGCTGACTTGATCCCACTCAGTATGCATTGTTGATGTCTATGTGTTTTAATTAGACCCCAATCTTTTTGAACCAGCTATATTCATACTGTTTAGGACTACTTGCCCACACTGGAATTTAATTTCCTTCTGAGTGCTGAGAACGTACAATATATCTAACACCATGACAAAGCAGCTGTGTGCCTAAAATCAGTTATTGGAAACACCCTCCAGGATGAAGAGAGTCTGCCTGTGCCACTGTCAGTCTTAAAAGTCTCACAACTCCAATATCTGAATATAAGGAAAGAACAGCTTTGTTTAAATCTGGCTATGTTGATTCTTACACAAACATTTTTACATTACAGATCCTTCTTCACCTATGTGAAGGACCAACAACCTCTTTGGTAGAGGCCAGAAAAATGTTTGCCGTGGAGGAGCAGAGATTAGTAATCTAAACTGTGCTGCTAATGGTGGTGACATCTTTTATAGATTTCCATTCAATCTTAGCTAATACTTGACATTTTTTCTTATACTGTAGCACACTTTATTCTAAATTGTCCCTACAGAGAGCAGTGCTGCTTGATATATTCAGAATTAGATTGGATAGATGATCTTAATTCAAGAAAGTACTGAATTTGTCTGCAATTCATCTATAATGCACTAAAAGGAAAATTCCCCAGCTAGACAAGTAAATTATTAACTCATAAGTCTATGTGTTGTAATTAGCGTATAGTAATAACTTATTTTTGAGGAGGATTAAAACTGTGAATGGAGGATGTGAATTGAGTCACAAATAATTGGTTATTTTCAAACACAAGGACAAATTCTAAAAGTTGAGCTCAGACTTTGCCTACCTGAAGGGCTGTGTGCCAGATGTGAATACACCGAAGCTGTTACTATTGGTGCAGTTCCCTGTGGTAGCAGTAGCTGTATTCTAGCTTGACAAGATTTTGAGCTTTGACACACAACTCCTTCTGCAGTTACTCTGTCCTTATGCATAATGTGGAAATACTCAGCAGCTTAAGAGTTACTTCTGTTTACTTCTGAGAAACCCTAACCTTGTTTAACTGAAGAATATCCCTTCAATACCTAAGCCCCAAAGAAGCTCAGCTAAAACTGTAATCAATAACTGTGCTCTATCTTTAGGGTTACAGATCTATACATAACACGCTGAAAGCATGTTCTACTGTGGTTATGAGCTTGATAGTTCTGGTCTTTGCAGTTCTTTGTCATACGTATTATTTTGGACTTTTAAAAATGCTTTGCTCTCATGGACATTATTTGGAGTGTGTTACCTGTCTAGAGGAGCCAACAAAACTCCTTTTTAGTAGGGAAGTCATGATGAGTTGGTGTTGAAGCTCTCTTCCCTCATGGCCATGCTGAACCAAGGCTGCTGTGGTGGATCAGGGCTGTTGTTGATTTTTCTGCCTGCTCACTTAACTAATTAACGTAACAAATCTTCACAGCTGTCTGCTTCAGATTCATCCTTATCACCGTAAGCTAATTAAAATAATGCAACCGGTTGCAACTCATTAAATATCAACTATACTTTTCATATAATTCTAAAATTTAAAATAAAATCTTGGCTCCCCTTTACTCTTTCTTCCTTTGCTAACTGTAACAGTTTTCAAAATATGTTTACATGCTATGTTATGTTTTCCTCATTTTTTCTCCTGATATGTCTTGCAATCATGTTGTAATAGCTTCCTACTCTCCCTTTGCCACTTTCACCTTTAAATTTTCGGAGGAGTGAATATCAAAATACCTGGGGTTCCTATTCAATTTGGATGGGCACCTTATAGAATGCATATTCACCCAAGACTGAGGAAATTATAGTAGGAACTATACGAAAACATTTAAGTGCTGGCTTAATTTTATTTCCTGCTGGTAGGTTTATTCACGTGCTTTATTATGATACTGAATTAAGATTGTTATCTGTATGCAAAATTATTTCTGAAATGAAAGAGATGGGGTTTTCCTACTGTACAGAAACAAGAGATTCCCAAAATGGAAATAGTAAACTTTTATTGGATTTTTTGAATGTTGCAAAAAGCTACAGGAATCCTAATGTTACTGTTTAGGCAGGCATACCTGTACTTTGATGTTCTGTATATAAAGCAGGAGGAATTCAGCGCTACTCTACAAAAAAAAATTCTCCCAACCTTTCCTGTACTGTAAATCAGTATTCTCACAGAGTAATGTTTCTACACACTTTTGAAGCAAGTTTAATCATTTATTTACTGCAAGACCTTCACTTTAATTAGGTCTTTCCTGCCTTTCTTTTCTTACTTGTTCCCCAAGAGAAATTTCCTTACAGTGTTCTGTGCTGAACTCTACTTCTGTTTTGGCAGACCTGTTTTCAAAGGACTCCCTTTCCTCTTCATCAGCTGACAGATATTTTCCCAGTACCAGCAATTAATACCTCTCTGGGTTTTTTTCTGTTTTTGCCTGTTCACTGTTTCCCAGTTCTAAAACAGGATCTAGCCAGAAAGGGATAACAAAACCAAAGGAAAACCCAGGTTCCAATTTGCTCATCCCTGGTCTTTCTTCAGATCTGAAATTTCTTAAAAAGCCTGAGGAATATAACTTACCACAACTCTGCATGGGAAAAGCAGTAAGAAGATATCATTCAGCTTACTTCTGCAATGTCCCTTCCTTCATCCAAAGCTGCAGCTTCCAGCACACATTAATTGTATGTGCCATTATTCCATAAGATTTTAAAACACTTGCTCAAGGAAATTTCCTTGAAACATAACAAAGATTGTCATTCTGAACAAGGATCGCTGTCTGAATCAAGATCTGTGTCTTGCAGTTCTTTGCTCCATGCTCAGGTTGGGCAGATGCTTCTTCAATGGCATGCAAACAGGTGGAATGGGAACAGCGTTTATAAATGGCCAGTTATACAGTTACCAGCCCATTCTATTGCATAAATACCTGTCTTATGTCCTTAGTTAAGGAAATTGTACACGTTTCCTCTTTACAGGTGTAATTGCATATTCTTGATCATGTAAACATCCTGCTATGAAACCCCATGTGCATGTACTTTACCAGAATTCATTACTTTTAGCCCGACACACAGTTGGAAGTGTAAAATAAAATCAAGGTATTCTGCCTTTTCTCTTCTAGAACTAAATGTGTAATGAAAGAACTGAAATGAGTCATAAAGAACAAGATCTGTATTCTAAAGGAGCAGCTCCTGAGATTTCTTGCTTTATGTTCTATATTCTTAAAAATAGTCTCTCATTTCATTCTACTTTATTCTTTAGCAGACTTGTGTTTCTGTGCTCTCTTCTAAAATAAATACCTGAGAAAGCTTAAACTGTTCAGTTTATGACTTCCTTTTTAAACACAGCAGGTACAAAGGCCATATCAAAGGCTAAGACAATGAAGCAAGAACTGTTATTAATGTTTTCCATTTTGCTTAAATTATAAGAAACAATCAAATTCTACAAATAGCTTGCTCTCGTCCATTGTCTGATGAGCTGCAGCAGTGGTTAGCTTTTCTACGTTATTCAATTTGTTGGAGCTTCCTGCCCATTCTTCAGTATGATATTGTTGAGAGGACATCAAAGTTCTCCTTGCCCAGACTCAACAAAATTCAAATGAAGAGAAAAACGGTGATTTAAAGTAGCACCTAGTGAAATCAAAGCATGATTCTAGCAGGAAGCATGCACTTACTCCACAGTTGCTTTTTGCCAGTTGAGATATAAGTAAGCTTCAATTAAAAGTCTGGTTTACTTATTTTCAGTGGTGAATAGAATAGACAATGCTGGTGTTGAAGAGAAACGTGGAGAGCAAGAGCTGGATTAGAAACCAGACTGCTCTCATTCATTCGCCACAAAAAGTTTCTAAGCTATGCTTTGTTGAGTTAGAACTTGAGTTCATCATCACAGCTGTTCAGCCAAACACTTTTTTTCCCCCATTCTAGTGAAGTCAGGTGACAAAATGTTTTCTGGGATCCAGTCCCGATTTTTCGCTGTAGAATGGGATTCATTAAACTCTGTGCCCAAATTGAGGTGGGGCTGTTAGTTATTGGTACGCATGTCTGTATGCATCAATATCAATAGTTACACTGAGTTGAACTTTCTGTATGTATTAAGAAAGGAATTTAGTATTTGTTGGTTTTTTTCTCCTATTTTCTATGTGTTTTATAAACTACTGTCTTTAACTGTGTCCTTGTTTTGTCACAAATATTAAAAGATGTAGCATTCAGTTCTGTTTTCTGACAAACTCAGTTCATTGAGATGTGCAAACAAGTTAATAGGCTCATCTTCATGGCCACAAGTCATTCACAGAGCAGTCTGCACACTGAAAACTGAAATCTCCATGGAAAGTTTTACCTTGGAAAAAGATAAAGTGCACCTGTCAGAGACAAGTCAACAGTTTCCGCATGAGAGCTGTCTTACTCATGCCTGGAGAAGATCGTGATCATTTCCCATTTTACTGAACAAAACTGAAAACAAAATATTTGCGTCACTTGTAGTTCAGTTACATTTTCCAAGTTTTCACCAACTTTTCACCTTGATCAGCAATGACTTTCAGATTGACGTGTAATTTGGGTAACCTATTTCTTAAGGATGCCATAGTGTAGGTGTGAACTTAGCACTGGCACTGCTGTTTGAGTTTTTGCCTTTTTTTTTCTTCTGTCATTGTACATCTTTATGTGCCTTCAAAATCAGCAGTTCTCCAATTGAAACATTACATATGTAACATGCAGAAAATTAGCAATATCAATATGTGTACATCAGATGTAGTTAGTCTTTTGTATGTCCCATGCATCTTCATTTTAGCAGGTACATTTTGATATCTACTTGACAACTAATTTAAAGAGTAAGAGCTGCATGTCAAGAGCTGACAGCATGGGGTCCTTTTGTGCAGCTCTTCAAGTGTGTGAGATTTGGAGATTTCAGCAACACTAATCTTGCATCATAGGTTGTTTCAGACAGCTTTTTACTCATGCAATCAATAACTCTTTTTTTGCTTTTTCATTTAAATTTTATTCTCTGAAAGATATTTCTCTCAACTTGTTTTTATTTTTTAAGATCTTTACTTTGTATTAAGGTGATCCTGGCAGGAAATGCTTCTTTAGATAACAGTTCATGACAAATGATGCCCCAAGGCGCTGATTTGCTTTCATCCCTACTGAAAGTAAATCCAGATGATGGACAGTTGGGAACACATTTTCTTACAATCTTCTGCTGTCTCTTACCTGTAGCAAGAAGCTACAGACATCACCGAATCTCTTCAGCTTTCTCATGAAGGCTGTAATTCATGCAGTCACCATTTTCATCTGTGGTCTTTTGTGTTTTCTCTATATTTTTCAATTGAAAGTGTTGCTAGAAGCTGAAAAATACAATTGCGTATACAAACATGAAATAACTCTCATTCAGACCCTTTATAAACCAACACAGTCATTTGAATAAAAAGCTTGAAGATGAAAAATATGTTCTAAATGAATGTGAATTTCTTGCTTGAACGGAGGCTTCAGAATGAATACAGAGCTGACCTCAGGGAGCTAAGTACTTTCCTCACCTTTTCTTTCAGTGTGAATGATCAATATTTCATTGCATAACTGCCCGGAGAAGACACAGAACATTCAATCTTACTGTAATATTTTTTTTTCAATTTTGTGACTTCTGAAATACAGGTTTAAAATAATAAATAGTAAGTCTAATCTTAGAATCAAATTTGGATGCAAATCCTATTAAAATGTGTATATTGTTTAAGTACTGTAAGATCTGTATTGCTCTTATATTTTTATACATTACTGCAAATTAATTATTTATCCTCTGAAATATTTGTGCTGGGAGAAAAACTTGCAGAGTAGAGATAGGAATAAGTAAGGCAATTCTTAATAATAGTTGCTAATGCTACAAAAACTTACTAGTTTACGTAAGTTTACATTTGTGTAGCAAAGTAATTTACTGCTCCAAATGGAGGGTTATGTTGTGAAATACATGATTATGTCATTAAAATGCTTTATTTGGACACACAGTGCGGGGAACTGATTTCCTTGGTAATCTGGGAGATATTCAGGCACTGAGGGCCACAGAGCCCTCTGGTTCCAAACTTCTCTGTCTGGCTGAGTTCTTCCTGGGACCATCCCTTGGACATCTCTTCTGTTATTATAGCTGTGGACTGGCAGTGTTTGCAAATAACACAAGATTTCCCAAACAAAATGTTGGCTTAAGACATGATAGAACTACCCACAGCATTATTTTCTGCGGTCTTGGGTCTGCATGGTGACATATTAAATGTTGATAATTTATTTGAGAAGAGGGATTGGTGATATATGATATTTTTGATAAATGCATTTATTTCTTAAAACAAGCAAAAAGTTATTCTCTCAGCCCTAATGTCATACTCCAAAATCTCTGCTACTGGGGCCTGTTTCAAAGTAAGAAATAGCACTGCACTGCCATGTCCTACAGGTATCTGCTAGGAAAAATTCAGGCCTTCTCTGTTACTCAGACATTATTTATTTACGTTTTTTAGTTTTTCCTCACCCTTTTTGTAGATAAGTTCTGCATATGTTGGAGATGGGGCATATATTCCTGTACAAAGTCTCCATGTCAGGACCTTCTTCCTGTAGGATTGTGCTGCAGCAGAAAGAACAAGACGGTTGAGGAACTGTTCAGATGGTTTTACATACCAAGCCAAAGTGCTAGAACACCAGTACCTAGGTCCATATACTGTCTGTGGGAAGGGAGACAGACAACCTAGGGTACAGTGCCACAACAGAGGCAGTTGTATGGCACATTTTCCTTGAACCGTGCCACTGTGTGAGCACATCACTGACACCAGCGAGTGGTGAGTGAGATCTGATCAGATCTGTTGTGAGTTTAAACAAAAAAAGGATTCAAGCTCCACATTCTGCTTCTATTGAAAGCTCATTCTGACAGATACTAGGCGTAAAGTCTTCTCTATTTGTCCCCAAAGGGTGAATCAATAGGCTGCTGAGCTATAATTACTTACCTACTGTTCTTAAATTGTCAGCAAATCATGCAATTGTTTATTTCCATCAGATGCAAAAAAAAAAAAAAAAAAAAAAAAGCACTGGAGAAACCGTGTTGACTGATGCTAGTAACTCATATTATAGCACTCAGTTATGACTTTACAGAAATTTTCATAGCAAAACAGTTTTTCAGAGCTCCAAAGTCTTGATACTCAGTTCTTTGTATAAAAACATTGAATATTCCTGCTCACTAAGGTTATTTCCATTTTTCTGCTCAATTTATATAAATATTTCATATCTGCTATTGCAAATGTATTCTTGGTTTTCTTTCACGATTCCAGTGATGTATTTGACAGGTAGAAGCATTTGCAGTATGAAAAAAATTATAGTTCTAATCCTGCTCTCCTAATGTACAAAATTTTGTGTAAAATTTTTTCAGTGCCACACAAAAGTCAGTGGGGCAATTTGAGTCTGTTAGATTCTACCCTTGCAGAGCCTGGCACGATATCTTCTTTTGATTGTGGGGTGCTCAGAAAACCTTTCAGGGTTAAAAATGAACATGTTCTGTCCCCGTACATGGTCAAGTCATTTTCTTTAGCTCTATCTTTTAGCCAAGCAACATTCAATGGCGCTTCAAGTAACCTCCACTATGAGCAAAGGTACTTTGTGAGCAGCGTAGTAGTTAACAGTACAAAACAAACATTTATTGGTTAATATGCACAATGCGAAGCTAATAGGTAGGTGTTAATGTGCTCATTGTTCCCATCTCAACAATTTAACCTCAATGTGAAGTTTTATCTTTCTGACCTCTCCTTTCTCTGGAAGTTTCCACCTGCTCCAGAGCATCCTGGGCAAACAGGCAGCCTTCCTCTCTGCTGCACTGCCCTATCTTCTTCTGTATTAAAGCAGTCCCTGAAGTATTCACAATAAATTCTGAACAAATGAATCAAACAGTTCTGCAGTCTGTCAGAGGTAATAAGATTTTTTTGACTGAGATGTCTGTAAATGGATCTTCAAGTCGGATACTCCATGGTGTCACACTGCCAGGCACCCTGGCAGCCATCCAGTAGGAGGTTGTATTACAGTTACATACAAAAGAACTGCATCGTCAGGGTTTTTTTCATGTTTGTTGAGATCTTTGAGCAAATCAGCAGGGAGCAGAGACCCTGTTGGCAATTCTGATTCACAGGCCGTATGGCTGTAGGAAGAGGAATGTTGAAATCTCCACTGGCAAAGCAGGATGTAGTAAGTTAAAAGAAGATATTTCAGTGGCCCCGCATGGAAAAGAATACATTTGACTTGCTAGTGCCAAGAACAGGTGTGCTTGAAAACAAGGTTTTCCTTCCAAGCAGAAAATCATTGGCAGGGACTTTCTGGCCTCAGCCCTTCACTGACAGATTTGGATGCTAAAATACTGTCTTTTATTAACAGTAGTGAGATATGTCCAAAGATATTGCAGCCAAGGGGAGGTTTGTTAGCAGCGGGTTGCAGGCTGACCAGGAGCATCCTGCTGGGAATGTGCCACAGGTACCACACACAGGTGGCTTTGAAAGGGCTTAATTGAGTAGTGCTGGGGCCACCAGAGCTCAACAAAGGGACTTCAGAGCTGGTGTCTTTAGGGCTGGCAGAGTAGATCAAGGGACAAGAGTTAGTACGTTCATCTTGCCTCTGAGATAGATTACTCAATGAGAAGGCTTTTTAAGTGAGATTTCTAAGAGCTGACAGCAAGGAAAGAAGGCTTTTGTAGCTTTCTACTTAGCATATTCAGCAGGAACCTGCAAGAATAGGCAAGTGTGCTGCATTTAGTCAGGGAAATAGTGGTGATTTGGTTAATTACTAGGCATGGTTTAGTGGGCATGGTGGTAAAGGGGCGGATGGTTGGACTAGATTATCTCAGTGGTCTTTTCCAACCTGTATGATACTACAATTGTGAGCCAGTTCAGTTCAGTCTAACCTCTTTTGTCCGTCTGTAGTGGAGAAACAGCTTGGAACTGCCTTTGCTTTCTAGTGATGTAGCTCCTGTGACACTGCTAGATGGGCTTCATTCCTGTGTGTTGAAATTCCTGGGGAAAAGTTTAAGCATCAAAAAAATGTGCTTTCCTTCCCTCCAGGTTTTTCTGATTATTTGGCTTTATCTTTATTTTCAGAAGACTTTACATCTAGAGCTGGCTGAGTACGTTCAGACAAGGGAAAAAAGTTTCTTACAAAAATGCCCTTTTGTTGAGCCCCAGGTGTTCCATTCATCACATCCCTGGTCCAAGTGCTTGCCAAGTGAGGAGCGCCTGGGCTGTCCTAGGAGGCTCGTGTGCAGGGAGCTGCCAGGGCTCCAGCCTGCTGCTGACCGAGCCCCAGGGCCAGCCTGCCTGTTGCTCCTCAGTGAAATTGTCATCCTTGCTCTGGTCATGAAAGCTGACAGCAACATCAATATCACTAAGTGGCTGTGGGGCCAGGGGAATTCAGCATGTTAGTTTTTGGTCTGATTTGGACTGTGACTTAAAAGAGCAAAACAAAACCAGCCATGAATGGGAAGCCTGTTTTCCAGCCAGCTCTTGTGTAGACTTCACCTGGTGCTCATTTTGAAATGACAACTGCAGCTGCTTGTCCTGGAGGCACAGGGTGGAGGCAGTTTGCCCCCCCTTCTGTTGGATTTTCTGTAAGACCAATCTAAGTTTCTTTGCAGTTAATGCACATAAGTCATAACGCAAATAGTCATTAATGTTCATGGCTGGTACCACCAAAAAAAAAACCACCAAAAAATGATGGCTAGAAGATTCAAATCAATCATATTAGAAATCGATGTGATAAAACATAGTGCATTTTCTCTGCTTCAGGTGAACTACAGACTTCAGGCTTTTCACACATGCAGGTTAAGCTGCCTGAACCTTGCCATCCTGCTCAGTGCACACACCAGCATGGGGATGGTGTTAGTGGGCTTTCACCACTGATATATTGCAGGTCAGAAATGCTGCCTAGTCCATGAAGATTGAGATGAGATTCCTTTCCCTAGGACAAGGGAAAAAATATATCCCTTTTTTAGTACTGGATATTCCTCTTGTCCCAAGCAAACATGAGTTTTTCTCTTGCATTAATATTCTTAATTTGCCCATAATTGCTTTCAGGCATCACATCTGAGGCCAGCCTTCATTAATATGTTAATAGTGCAGTCCCTCCCAGTGGATTTTCCAAAGCTAAAAGTAAACAGAAAGGTTTGTTTCCACTGCCCTTCCCCCAAGTCCTCTAAACTGAAAAAACATTACTGAGATGAGATACTTGACTAGGCTTCAATCTCTGTTATGATGGAGCACATTTATTTCACCTTTCTGGCTCTGCCCAGAATAGCTGATCAGAATCCCTCTGAACAGATCAGAGGCTCATAAGGTCAGAACAAAACTGCATTTTTTTAGGTGCAGTTTAGAACCACTTACACATTTCACCCATCCTATTCTGCATGGATATGCTAAATGGATTAAAAAAAAAAAAAAGCTGACATTATCAAAGTACTACAGGGAATTGCCCACACACTTGCTGTTAATTAATGTGAGATGTGCAGAGGATTTGCCCACACTGCTTTAAAAATCTCAGCTAAAACATGCTAATGCTGAGTATTTTCAGGGAATGAAAAAATAAGGTGCCCTGCAAAACAGGTTCCCTAGCTGTTTATTGCCTTTCTCAGCCTTTAGAGTTGGATTTATAAAAGGGTCATGTACAGAAGGACTTCAGAGTCCATTGCAGTTGCCCTGAAAACAGCCTTCACAGTTTTCCAGGTAGGAACAATGGACGATAATGTGAATAATTTTTTTTATTATTTATTTATTGGAATGTGGATTCTTCTGGCAACCTACCTCCATAAGGACTGACAATAAACTTAATATAGTGCAAGGAAAAACCAGCAGCAACAAGGTGCAGGAATAACTGTGTCTGCTCTGTTATTTCTCCCCTCCTTTTTACCCTGCTGTGGTTACGGGCAGCTTGGGAAATTGTAGGTTGCTTGGATGAGTAGAGATTTTGTCATCAGCTGCAACGGATGTGCTGTAGACTTCCTGGGAGAAAGTTGTCCTATGTTT
Source organism: Numida meleagris (assembly GCF_002078875.1). Classification (NCBI taxonomy): domain Eukaryota; kingdom Metazoa; phylum Chordata; class Aves; order Galliformes; family Numididae; genus Numida; species Numida meleagris. The sequence continues at coordinate 42,184,883 of NC_034413.1, read as the reverse complement.
GTTGATGTCTTTGTCATTTTGTGTATGAAGTTTCACTCTTCTGATCCATACTCTAACTGTCCTCCTCACCTGTCAGTGCTCCTAGCTTTGGCTAAGGGCTGGGTGTTTCCCTGAGGTACTGTGTTATTCACTTAGTAGGTACAGAGAGCAGAAACCAAATCAGGCCAAGAGCGATGCTGGCTGTTTTAGGACTCATTTCAGCAAAGCCTGAGGTGTACATTAGAGCAGAAGGAAATCTGTGTGCAGATATTTTCAACAGAAGGAGAAGACATTCTTGCTTATATCACTCATCCTTACGAGTTACATAGATGTGGGATGGTCACAACAGGCTCATAAGAAAGAAAACAAAACAAATGCCTACCTTTTGCTCATTCCGTGAGCTCTTGCAAATTCACTGAGTCCACCATATTCTTTATTATAAGTCAGGAGTCATCCAGAAACTAACATTTTGATTCAAATAACTCATATTTTCTTCTCTGACACCTGCTGACTTGTATCCAAAAGGTTGGATTAACAGAGGATCCAGTATTCAGCCCGTTTCCCTGTATTTCAGGTACTGTCAATGAGATGCAATGCCTCTGTTTTTCATTCAAATATTTCTCCTACTTCTGTTTACCTAGATCTTTTGTGTATCTGTATTCTCTCTTCTCCAGTCCATGTGCCCATTTGCAGACTATTGATAAAAATTGATTTTGTCCTGTGAGTAAATTGCACTCGGATGAAAGGAATTGCTCCCCCAGGATGTATGAAGGATTTCTGCAGAAAGCACCAGAGGACCATCGAGAGAGAGATTTTTCATAACTCTGAAGATCTTCATGTAGGTTTGCTGAAAATGAGCCAGATGAGACACTGCTGTAGTGTCCATTAATAGGTTCTCAGGGACTTTACAGCCATGTGGTACTCCTTCTCTGAGCTGGAATGGCACTTAGAGAGAAGGTACGCTCAGTCTGCAGCTAAACCATTGTTTATAGTAGTATTTAATTGTCAGTCTGCTTCCCATCACTAGCCATCCTTCATAAATTACCTACAGGGACTCCAAGTGATTCTTTCATCAAAGCTTTATGGAACAGATGTATTTCAGTTTCAATCCACTCATTGTATTGAGTAATAAATCTGCTTTTAGTAGTGGAGTAGTGAGTGTAACTCTTTGTATTCTTAGAAGTGCATATGATACTGAATCTGTTTTTAATGATTTTCATAGTAAACTGGATTTTGCTACAGTTTTTTCTGTTAACAACTTCAAGAGTACTGAGTCAGACAGTAGTGCCCGTTATAGTAAATAGGGGTCAAGCTGTGTGGCAGATCTCAGGTCTGTGGGGCCTGTTAGGTAGCCTTTTCCACCTGGATCCACAGAATTTCAAACATTCTGCATACATAAAGATGTATGCCATGCAGATGACCCAATTTAACAGCTTGTGTTACTGGAATCTGCAAAAATGTCTATATACGATTTCCAGAATTGCCCGTCTATGCCTTAGCTAGGGGTTCATCTGTACAGTAGCTATGAAATAGAAAACTCATCAATATTTTTTTAGCTCAGAGGATGAGGAAGTCCTGTAGTTCATGCTAACTGTCCTACTTGGTGCTTAAATCCCATGGTCACGGTGCACTTGCCCTTTGCCTTGCAGCACACTGGTCAGTATTCAGAGAAGGGGCTGCTGCACTCCGATACAGACATGGCAATAACAGCTTCAAAGGAATCTTCATTTCTTAATGTCTATTCAGTGCATTAATCTTTTCAGTTATAATGAAAATGGTTTAAAACAATCTGGAATGCATGGAAAAAGTATTTTAAATTGATGATATTTATAGCAGCTTCATTTTTTTTAAAGAAGTCTCTGTTCTTAACAACCAATAACAGCAATTCAGTAGCAATACAGTTCCTGCCAGTAACGTTCTCCTAGGAAAAAGGATTTCAGTAAGCTTTATCACTCAGCATAGCCAACAGAAATATTTGATACTAAGAGCAGTGGAACCAGAAAACCACTTCAGATGTCCTTCAAACAGCTAGATGAGGAATTCAAGGGGATATGCAATAGGAAACTCCGAAAACGCAGCTTGACTTTGATACTTACTTGGTGTGATAGAGTAATTTACTCTCCATATAGATCTTACTGCATAAGAAAAAGAAGGAAAAAGGAAGCAGTAATGTGTCACCTTATCTAAATAAGATACCTGTCATTCCTGAAATTCTGTTTAAACTATGATGGATGTTCTTATTCAACGAGAGAGATTTTTCCCCCAGTGAAAAAAGATCTTTTCAGACAGAGAAGAACTATGATGAGACCAAATTTCCTGCCTATGGATGAGACTGAACGATGTAGTAAGGGTTGCAGAGCAAGATGCCCTGGGATTCCTTTCTGATCACTTCCAAGGTCTACAACAGTGGAGAAAGACAGTGATTTGAAAAGAAATATATATGAAAATCAGCTGTACTAATTGGCATGCCAGAAAAATCCGTGTTCTTTGAAGTGGTAACATATTCACACAATGTGTTTTGTTTATTTCCTGAGAAAATTATTTTTCCTTTCATTTAATTTTGATCAACTGGCCTGTCATTTCCAGAACTTAATCTTTCTGCAATTTATGCATGGCTCTGATGTTAACGTATTGCTAATTTAACTAAAGCCATTAGCTGAAAATAGGTCTGTGGTATTGACTTTTTTTTCCCCCAAAACAAATGCTTTTTTTTTTTTTTTTTTTCCTGTAGCTTCCTTTTGAACACTTTTTTTAAATTATCTGACCAGTGCATTGACTTGTTCTTCCATAACCTAGAGGGCAGTTCTCCAAAATGTGTGGTAGACCTCTTCAGTATTAAAATCATTTGCTACTCCATACTATACACACCATACTAAATCCAGTGATGTCTACCCTGGGCTAACGTAAGTAGGTAGAGTAACAAAAATAAACACTCACTTGTGTTATCATAGCATCAGTTAAAACATACTCCAGCTTAGTAAACAATGTAAATTAGGCCACTTGATGCAAATAGGGTTATCTGAGCAGACATGATGTCTGTGTGTGGGTGTTGGGTAAAGCCAGGAGGGGGTGGGGGGTGGAGAGAGACTGCCTGTAACACAAATTGCTATTGTTTTCTGTGTTATTTGTAACTTTAGCTGGAAAGGCAGGGACTAACGTGGGTAGTGGAAAGCTGCAAAGTCAGTTTAAATCTACAGCTCATTTGACACCTGTAGTCACTGAAGCCAACAGAGATGATTCTGTGCACACTGCTAGTGATCAGCCTGTAGTCATTCTTGAAAATAATTCTTGAATGTAGTGATCTTGAATATATAACAATATAACAGTAGCTGTAGTGCTCCCTTATTTGATACTTTGAAACACTTGGGCTACAAGTAACCTTTAGGGAAGTGATTTTTAGGACTTACAATGTGGAAGATGACTGTATAATCATGCCCAAAAGAGTATTTGATGATCTTTGTGTATTCTTTTGGCTGAAGTAGTTAGACTCTGTGTCTACATTTGAGCTGACGTTATCACAGCTCGTAAGGACAAAGCAAGGGTTTTGGCAGCTCTTTCTTACAGCCCACCTATTGGAACCACAGTCTTCATAAGAAAATAAATGAGTTGCATTTATAACAAGCTCTTTGAAGGACCTTCCTAAACTACTTTACTGTGCCTCAGAATCATTGTTGGTCTCAGGAGCCAATTCTGCTCTAGGAACAAAGTGGTATTTGCAGTGCTTCCTTAAAAGCCCTAAACCCTGTTCCAAGTCAAGATGCTGCAGAAGAAAGTTCATTTACACCTCTTCAATGTGCTGTTTCATTGTTTACACAGTATTTTCATCAAAGAGCATGCTGTTCATTAAGCATGGAAGAACCTGACAGACGGGACCTGGAACACTTGCCATCACATTTAGCCCAAGTCTATCTGACATCTCAGCAGGGGAAGTAGAGAGCTGTGATTCTGTGCAGTGTCTAGTATACAACACTGAAAAGAATGTTCCTGCATAATGCAGTTCCTGCCATCAGATATTGTATATTTTACATCACAAATTCGGGCTTCTTGAACTCCGTTTTTAAAGACTTTTTCTTAGCTCACTGACATTTTAAGTGTTCTGTGTTTGATGCCACTAGATTATGACATTTTGATGTTCAGTTAGAAATCCAAAATACCAATTAGGGAATTACAAATTGCAGGAATCTTGCCATTTAACTATTAATTATATTCCTTATTGTCTCAGCTAGTGAATGATTGTACATAATTGTCTCTTAAATATAATATGCAAAATCTTGTTACTAGGATATTCCTGAGATGTCAGTCCCCACTCAAAGGGACTGGGGGACCTCTAGAGCTTGCTGAATGTGACAGTATTTTTGTGTGAAGAATAGTGCTCCAGAGAAGCAGGAGTACACATACATGAATAGAATCAGGTCTTATACCAACTTGAGTGCTGGCATACATTGTAATTCTTTCCTGATCTGGTGCAGAATGTGTCATCCTGGATTGCTAAAAGTCAAACAAGTCTTATTCACATCACGTTTTGTGAAAAGATACAACAGGGAAAATATTTTGGTTTGAGTGGAATGGGATGTTTCAAAAAAACCATTCCAGACATATTATAGAATGTTAGCCTGGGAATACTCCTTGCTTTGTGTAGCTACAGTACTTCAGTGCAGAGGCAGAAATTCCCCCCAGAGGAATCCTGCTCGTGTGTTCTGAGACTATTCGTGGTGTGAGTACAAAAGTGAGATTGACATTAAAGCAGGATCCTGATATGAACTAGAACACTTGAGTAGCCATAGCTCTGCTTCAAATCCCAGACTAGCCCAGGAGGGAAATTCCACAATAGGCTGGTGTTCCTCACAGCTTTGAGTCTATAGAATTGTTTCAATTCCATACATGTGGTAGGAAAACTATGCTGAGTAGTGCTCCCTCCTCAGAAAAGATAGGAAGAAGTGGGAAGTGATTTTCCTGTGCTGGCAGTTATGACAGAAAAGGTCAGGATGGGGAAGAAAAAATATTTTGTTGCTGTTTGTAAATTAGCCTCTCTCTTTGACTTTCAAGAATATGCTGGGGAAGAACTGCACTTTACATGTGCTTCTGAGTTCCAATGTGCTGTTGGTGCCAATACCGTTTTGTTTGTCTATATTTAGTGACAATGTCCTATTGATGGACTCTTGAATTGCAGCTCTGTCTGTTATCCAACTACTTCTCACATTTATACGAGCAGATCTGTGTTTTATTAGCATCTCCGAGTGTGACATGATAGACACAGATCTATGATGAAATAGGAAAAAAAAAATTGGCTTTAAGATTTTCTAACCATCTTTTTCCTTTTTTTTTTAAAGCAATAAAAGACAGGGAAAAAAAACAGCCTGAGAGATACATTTTCAGTCATCCTGAAACGCCCTTTTACCCTCGTAATTTTCTTCCAGACAGTGCACACATTTCCAGTGAATACTTTGCTAAAAACTGAGAAGATGTTAAAAACTGAAATGAATACATCGTGTTCTAAAGAATCAGAGATAGAGGTCATTCAGATTATTTCAAAAAGGGCTGTATCTCACAGCGACAATGACAATAATGGCAATCAAATAATAGAAGAGAGACCCCTGGAAGGCTCTGAAATCAAGCTCTCACAGGGACTGTGTTTTTTCCAGTGCTCAGTTATCATAGATACTAGGAGTATTTTCTGAGTTGTATTGAGATATAGAACAAGTAATTATTTCATAATAAACTATTGGATTTGGTGTGTAGTTAAAAGCCACAGGATCACATGCAAACCAGGTATTACTAGAGACCTGCAGTAGGTGGTTTCATTTGCTAATGTTTACCTCTTCGAGGGGACGTTTTAAAAATTATTTTTTTTTCTGTTTCTGAACCTTAAGAGAGAGAAAATATTTATAGTTTGGATTTTAAGCTTCGTTTTTAAAGAATAATATTGTTGTTGATTACTAACTTCTCCATAATTTATATGTTGCAAAAGTAGCATATGAAAACATGGGAGAAATCACTTCAAGAAAGTACCCTTAATTTTTGTATCATTTAGGAGTCATTTCATTGAATCAAGAAGTTCTAGTAATATGAATTTGCTGTATAACTACACTAACATTCATTAAAACACATGAATTACTCACTTAGAGAAATTGCAATTGTTTTAAACATTTCAAAAGGTTACATTAGGAGTCTAATGGAAAAGTAACATTAAGTGAATAGAGATAATCATTGGAGAAAACCATTCAGAAGTTCTGGTTTTCCCTTCCAAAGAAATTAATGAGTCCTGTAATGTTTTAGAGCAAATAAGTAGGCTTTGGATGAGTTCAAGTCAAGTGACTTGAATGTTTTGTCTTTTAAACTCCAATTGAATGTTATCCTCATTGTGTTTGTATATATGTATACATAAATGTAAAGAGGAAGTGTGGGAAAGAGAATGAGCAGGAAGACCTATTTTTTGAGATGTTCATAAGATTTTCAAGACCACTATGTTTGCCATAGTGGTTATATAGTTAAGCAGAACACCTTATTCTTGAGTAGAAAAATAACTTTTTTATTAAACAAGGTATCATGTCTGATACATCAGGTTCTGAGGGTGATGCCTTCATTTTACGTCACGTCAAACAGAGCTACCACCTATTCTTCAAAATTTTTAAAGCATTTTCTAATAATTTTTAGCCATTCTTTTCCACAGTCTCAGGGTACTGTGGATACCATACCCTGGACTAGAGATAACCTTTAATCTCATGCACTCTTGCTAATCCTTTACATTCTTAACAGTCAAATTGATATGTTATCTGCCTTAATCTCCACTGGTATGTCACATCTAGCAAATAGAGATCTTTTATATCTGAAATTAAATGTTCGGCAATTTTATTCCCTAATAAAGCTCTAATAGTAAAACTTGGAATTGGTAATTCAGAACCAAAATTAACTTTTTTTTTCTGGTATATAAAAACGAATCAGGACCATTTTGAAGGCCTAGAAACTGAAGGTTCTTTAAGTGAATTTTAAGGCACAATACTGGACACTGTTCTTAATTCTTGCTTTGTTTGAATATTTGTTCTGGTTTTAAACAGATATCAGAACTCAAACATAGATGAATACATTGGGAATTTTGTTCTTCCTCTTTTACTTATTCCCACGGATAGCGCACATATCCTATTTGTTCACTATCTGCTGTGTGTCACAGACTGTTATATTTCTTAAAATATGTGTCTGCACAGTATAGAAGGCAGCCAACTGTTTGCCTTGTTCTGGTTGTTGCACTGGGTCGTGCGTACCTTCTGGAGGGAGTGCTCGGTTGCTTTGAGCAAAGGAAAAGCTCAGCCAGGAGCCTGAGTAAAGGCTGGAAAGAGAGAGAAAGGAGTGCATCTGCAGCATAGCTGATGATTTGGAAACTGTCGAGATCAGGCAACAGAACTATCACAGAAGGCTTCAGAGCTGATGGAGGAAAGTCCTCTGTGCTATACAGAACAGGCGTGCAATGCCTATCCTATTAAACCAAGGTTTGTCTCATAGGCTTTTGCAAAACTGATTTGCTGCTTGTAGCTACAGTGAGCATCCAAATGCAGGACATTGCTTGGGTATTCATTTGCCACCTTCTTTTTTTTTTTTTTTTTTTCCCTGAAATTCAGTTTAGTTTGATTATGCAAATTTCTTCATAATATTTTAACTTTTTTTCCTCTGCGTAGCCCTGTGTTTCTGTTCTTTGCTAACCCAGTCTAATGTTACATTCTGTTGTTTAGTTTTCAAAATTTACAATCTGGTCCTGTTTCATTCTCAGTTTTTTTTCACATTCTAATAGCTTTCTATAAGTTTAAGCTGTCTAGTGATCTTTTTCAGTTATGAGTCTTTGATCCCCTTTACCATCTGGCCTTGGATGAGCAATTCCATAAACAGTTTAAAATGACATGTTTGCCTCAGCATAATCAAATGTATTAGATCTCCTTGTTCTTGATTTTTCATATGAAGCAGCTAATTTCCAGAATATGTATTCTTTTTAAGAATGTAGCGTTCTACAAATTCCTGTAACCAATAACTTAATCAATCTGATAACTGGCTTGGTTCTCACTTATATTTATAAATAGCAATGGATTGCTCAAAGTATAGTCAGTACCCTTAAATTGCCATATTGAAATAAACTTTTTTTTTTCTTTAGTTTCAGACACTCAGTTCGTCTTTATGTAAAAATTCTTATACTTCCAGTGACTTGCTATGTCTCTAGGAGCCCTCCTTTTCACCTCTATTTCTATCTTCTGTGTCTCTCCAGGTTCTCATACCAGCTGTAATTCCTGATCTCAATTAATGAGAAGGGTAAGTTTGAGCGCTATAGTTTTGATCAATCTTCACTATTATTGATAGATTAATCAATAGAGAAAACAAAGGAAGAAGATTCATGTCTCCTCTAGTTTGCTAAGACTGATATCTAATGCCCAAATTGTTTGATCCTAGACTCACATTGCCTTTCCAAAAATATATTTCTGTCCTGCTTCTATTAAAGGCAATGGTAATGCTCCTATTGGTGTTGCTACTGTATGAGTTGCAGTAATCCACTTCTGTTCAGCAGTTCTATTTCTTCTCTAACAAGGTACCAGTAAACACAATGATGGTGCGCACTTGTGGCCATGTTTTCATTTAAATTCCAAATCAACTACCTCTCCCAAAGCTATTCACTGAGAAGGGAAACCTGTCTTCGCCATGATGTACCTCTGGTCTTTAAAAAGGTACTGGATGGCATAATCCCAGCCGTGCTACAGCCCTTTGTGTTGGGTTAGGTTATATCACTCAAACTATTCTCCAATCTTACTGCAAAAATGCATTCATATACACACATGTTTAGGTGAAAGGAAAGTGTTTTGCTGATAGAAAATTGTGTCAAAAGGTTTTATTTCCCTATCTGTATGCAAGCATAACATCAAACTGTCATGTGAGGGAACTGTATTCTAAATTTTTTGTCCGAACTTCAGTCATTTACCAAATGTGGTAGTGCCTCTTACGAGTGCTGTATTACTGAGTCAATCATGCAGTTGGAAGTTAGGCTTCTTGATCCCCAGCTTCCATTTATGTGATCGCATAGAGCAGCAAGCAACAGAACTTCTTGCTCTGCTGAGTCTTACGCTATGTCAGTCATAGGTTAGACATGGAATGGGTGCTGGAAAGGAAATTACATTGTACTGTTATGTGAGAAAGAGTGTGCACATTCTGAAACCCAGCAACAATCCTCAAAGGACTATACCTACTTTAAAAGTTTATTTTCAAGTGGATCTACAGTCTGCTAAAACAGAGGGAAGAGAAGTGAAGCAGGGTAATGGTCTGGGCAAAAAGTATCTATTTTCACCAAGCAAACCATACAGCCATCTCACTTATTCCCAGCACCGTTTATTTTTGCCACCTGCCTCTCTTTTGTTGCCTTTTTCTGGATGATCAGCAGAGCTCTTCATTATTTCTCTCTGCCTGCTATCTTCCATCTCATTGTCTTAGTGAAGCCTTCACAATCCTTAATCCTTTGAGCATCCTTTTTGCATTCTTTTTATATTTTTTCCCCATTTCTCAAGCAAACATGTAGTACCTCTGTACACCTGTATTTCTCTGTTTTCTCCACTCTCTTTCTGCATCTCACTGAACCCTCTGAACCTCACTTTATTCTTTTATCTCTGATCTCTCAGCAATATGCAACAGCCCAAGATTTTGTTTTTCTCTTTCATTCCCCTGATCAGTTCCCTAGGGAGTTTAGGTTCTCCTCATTTCCACCTCTTTCCCTTCTACTGTTTTTTTTCCATCAGACTCCTCTTATGTTGCTGCATGTCCCACAGGACTGTGTCCCGATGTTGGAAGATTTCAATAGGCTCAATATCATTTCCTTTGACCTGTGTCAGATGATAAGCTCTGTGCCAGGATTGGTATTTTTTCTTTTTAAGCAGCCCCACAGTATTGTTGACAGTTACAGATGGAGCTATTTCTCCCAAGTAACCTGGTTTTCTGTCCTCCTCTCTTGCAGACTCAGTGCATGGGAGATGCACAGAAGAATGGGATGTTGAGTTCTCCTCCTTATTCCTGCTTGGGCAGCACGTGCCTGAACAGACAATCAGACCAGGTCAGCAGCAATAATGGGTTTTGAAGTTAAAAGTTAATTTGTGATATCTGACTGTGATCTGGCTTAAAATCCACAATGAACATTCTCCAACTGTTTTATATTCCATAGGCCATACCCCTTTACGTAGAATAGATCAATGAGATTAACACTTTACCTTTCCAGATGCATATTTTTTCTGTACCAGAAGTTGGGTTTTTGTATAAAACAATAAACTTTAACTTCCTTGATTTGGTGCTTGTTCCTGGCACATCTGGGAACATCAATACTCACTGAGCAGTCATAAAAGATGTCTTGAAGTTTTGTTGATCTCAGCATCTTTCTAAACTATCAGCAGAAGTTAGTGTACCATGGATATAGTTTTCAACAAGAACTGTTCCCAGTTCTTCAGGAAATACATAGATTTTTTTCTCTGAAAATGCTCATCCACTACATCAAGTCCTTAAATCCCTAATTTTAGAAGATGCAGTATATAGCATATTCAATTTTTAATAACTAATGCACCTGCATTGTTGTGTCTTGAGTTTCTCTGCATGATGCAAATGTTTCTGTAGCAGGTTCCCAAAAGAATCAGAACGTTGAAAGCAAGACTTAAAATTAATTCACATGTGATCAAAGCAAAAGCTTAAGTTTAGTGTGCGTGCTTCTTGTGGTCGCTTTGTAGCCCTGGCCCTCTGCTCTGGGAGACATTGCAAGTATGCAGCTACCATCTCCCTGTGAATATTGCTAATCGTTCGCTAGTATCTGATACATGTGCTGTTACAAAAGAGGAGTTTACTAACTCCTCTGCTCTTCTCCTCTGTTAATTACCACCCAAACAGGGAGCTAGCATAGTTGGAAGGACTATTGACTGTGCAAGTAATTAGCTGCAGTAAAAGCTGGAGAGAGGACAGCTTGGAGGTGTTTAGATAGCTTTCCTTAGCAGAAAGTAACCTTTTCTTTCTTATTGTCTTTTGTGTGAAGGACAAGTGTCTTACTGATTCAGGTTAAAACTCCTCAGAGGCTGCTGGGCGGTGGTGTGTGTATATAATTATCTGACAGCCAGTGAAGCGGCAGATGTATGCAGGCAAAAGTTGAAAGCCAAAGAGCAGTTTGAAGGCTTGCTTTTTGTGCTTTGTTGGTTTTGTTGTTGTTGTTGTTTTAACTTGAATCGTTTCACACCTTGACTTTACAGTGAAGCCCACAAATGGATGTACTATCACAGATTATCTCAGATTTTCTGTACAGCCTAAAAGTGAGCGCCTTGGAGAGGGAGAAAATAAGCGTTTAAAATCCATTTCTGTCACTCATATGACAAAGTGACACTGCGTCCTGACTGTATGGGCAGTTGAGGACTGTGGTGCATTTTGACCTCCCAGGGGATAGGAAGGCCTGTGTATGGCTCTCAACCATGCACATGCCATCCCAGCAGCTGGCATTTGCTTAACCAGAATTTTAAAAGCCACATAGCATGGCTGAAATACTAATTATTATATAATTTGTGATCCTTGCTGTCCTTTTTATGTGGAAGTAGCAGCCATCGGCAGTTTGAGAGCCATGCTGGTGTAGGGGCTGTGTAGGGCTGTTCTACCCTCTGTGCTCTGAAGCCCCACTATAAACCCTTCTGCAAATATGGTCCTGACCCGATCTCATTTTAATACATCAGCATTCAAGCACATTCAGAGACACAAATCTTGAGTGTTAGCTGTGAGGATTTTTAAGTGAGTGCTGGTATGTTAAGTGTGGCATTTGCCCACATTCTGTAATATAGGTAATTTTAGCCATACATCAGACATTATAAAACATAAATCATTTAGGTTATCTATTTTATAGGCTTTAGTCAGCAACTATACTTGGTTAAACAGGTTTTTGTTGCACCAGTTTAATGAGTTAAATGTGAAGATCATGTATTTTGGCTGTAACAGAGCTAGTGCAAGTTCTGTTCTGGTGAAGTAATGGAATAGTAGGGTTCATGTAACGTAACTTTTTAAGTGTGATACCGTAGCGGAAATACTAAGTCATGGCCTGAACCAGTGATGGAGCACCTGGTGGGAAGGCAGGGCCAACCCAGGGGAGCTCTGGTGCATGCAGTGCCCCTGAGTGACCAGAAAGGGTGGAGCCAGGATACCCTCCTTCCCAGACCTCATTTAAGGGTTGGCAGTGGAGGTGAGGGTATCTGCCTGGAGATCCTAGCCTACCTGGAGCCTTCTGAAGGTAAGCAGCCTCTTTCCTTTATTTCTGTGCCTATGGCTGTTGCATTTGAGCAAGTCCTTACTTGCTATAGCCTAGGACCTTGCTACTCTGTTATCATTGCTGCCCTTTCCACTGTGTTACAGTGTTACAGATACTTATCAGCACATAGGAAAGGCAAGAGAAGATGTTAGAAATTAAGGCCACAATTCAAATGTAATCATCCTAATTCCTCTTGCGAAGATACCACTTTATTGTCATATTTTTCAATTAAAAATAAAATATATGATATAATGTAGTTAAAAAAGATTTAATTCATAATTTCAGTATTTCATACTCTGTTCTTTACTTGAACAAAGTAACACAGGTTGATTAATGATCTCTCTAAATGTAGAAAAGTTTGATATGTAGCATGCATCAGGTCTTAGATATGTTGTATACTTGCTAAGGTAAGAAGGAAGCATTGCTATGGGGGGGGGGGGAAGTTAACAAATATTAATCAGACTGGTTAGTTTGGGGTGTTTTTGTTTTTTTTTTTCCCGCAAATTTTTTGTCCTTGGTATCCTAAATATGTGAATCCTTTTATCAGAAGAGGATGAACAAAGTACTTCCACTATAGAAAGCTTTAATTTTAGATAGATTGATTCTACAGATACACACTGTAAAATGTTCCTGTGGCACTGCTAGTGCCTAGTGATTGTGAATTATTAACTTGCATTGATTTATTCATCTTCTGACTCCAGCACTGGCTTATGGTATCACTTCATGCTAATCTTTTGCTCTTTACCTCATTTTAGATATTATGAAGTAAGTAAAAGAGCACCTGTTAAATAGTGTAAGGTTGTATTGTGGAAAGATGTTTGCATACTTCTGTTGAGTTTCTCTGTGTAGCTGATGCATGCAGTGTTTTGGAGTAAATAATGTGGATCCCCTGTCCCCTTCGTCACAGAACCGGGCCGAACGCCCGCAAACCGTTGACATTTTTTTTTGCAAAAACAGTAACGTAGAGCCAGCCAGTAGCCCATAGTGTGTCTCTTCGTATCTTCTTGACTTTACTTTGCTGAACCAAATTATCTGCAAAACAGAAGTCATATGCTGATACCATCAAGAAAGTGTTCCATACAGGTACGCAAACATGTAAGAGTGCAGATGGTAATCAGTCAAGATGCAGACAGATCTGACATTTGCTGAGAGCATCCCTATATTTTATTGAGTTGTCATGCCTTGTTGCGTACTTAATGAGGATGAGTCCTTTTATATGCCGATTTCACATTACAAATGTTGTTTTGCTACAAATAGCTTGTGGCAATACATCTTCCATGCAGCAAATAAGCACATACAACATTATAGCACACCCGTGTTATTGCACAACTGTAAACAACTAATAAAAGGAATGTATTTACTGTGCCTTGGAGTCATTGACTTTCAGTAATATTTTCTCCATTTTCAAGCCTATTGACTTTATGAACATTTGGCATTATTTCATTGTATCATCATTGCTTATTGTATCATAATTTAAACAACAAGCATGCTGTATGCCAATATATGAGGGCTGCTCCAAAAGTAATGCCTCTTGTTTTATTCTGTTGGCCATGACGTCAGAGGCAGATGTCAGCGGTATAGCAGTAGAAGTTAGTTGAACCTTCCTGCTCATAATCTGTCTCGTTTTGCTGCTGTACGAGAGATGGGAGCAGAGGGGCAGTCTAACAAAAGGATGTCTGACATGTAAGTGCGAATGAAGTAAAGGTGTGTCACTGAATTCCTCTATGCGGGGGGAAAAAATGGTACCCATTGAAAATCGTTGAGGCTTGCTGAATGTTTATGAAGACTAAACAGTGAATGTGAACATGGTGAGGCAGTGGGTGGTATGTTACAGCTGTGGCAGCAGAGTTGTGAAAGACTAGATGGCCATGCACCTTTGCTACACTGTGAAATGAAGAACTGAAAGTGACAGTTTCGTGGATCACATCATTACTAGTGACAAGATGTGGTGTCGCCGCTGCAAACTAGAGTCAAAACAGCAATCTATGGAGTGGTAACAAATGAATTCCCCATCAAAGGAAATGTTCAAGACACAGCCCTCAGCAGGTAAAGTAATGTACACTGTCTTGGAATAAGAAAGGGATGACCCTTCTGGATTTCCTGGAACCCAAACAAATCATCAACACTGATCACTACAACACTATGCTGACTAAGTTCAAGGTTTGAACTTCCAGAGTCAGGCCAGAAAACACCACCTTTCTCTAGTAACAGGATAATGCCAGGCCCTAATTTGAAGACTGTAGAGCACACTGCCAATCTTGACAGGGCTGTCTTACCACAACCCCATTTAGTCCAGTTTTGGTGCCTCCTGACTTCCATCTGTTAGGGTTGATTATAAATGGACTGCATGGATGACATTTTCCTAGGAATGACATCATCCTAGCAGCTATAAAACAGTGGGTCATGTTTGCTTGTGCAGATTTTCATGAACGTGGCATACAGGCTCTTGTTCATAACTGGTGAAAATGTATAGCTAATGGTGGTGGTAATATTGAAAAAACAGTGTTTTGTAGCTGAGAGTTTGCTCTGTCAAATAGTGTTCTCATGATCCTTGTGTCTGTTGTAGTTTCTGTGGAAATAAATAGGAGATATTATGTTTGGAGCAACCTATGCATATAGTAGACTACATATAAAAAGATATTTCTGTGACTAGCAGGTGGATTTTGTGTCATCTTAATGACTGGGGAAGTACTTCATGTACTAGGTTAGTCACTGACCTCAAGACAAGTGATTGAAAAATTGATGGGGAGATGCTGATGTCATCAAGTTGCTTCTGGTAGCCTCTGGGCATGGGCAGAGCCAATGTTTTCCCCTGCAAAGGTGAACAGCGTTGCTGGATCTGCATGGAAATCTGGGCAGTTTCTCAAATTAGACTGTTGAACCTCTGATTATTTTTTTATTCCTGGGAATTTTATTTGATGCTGAGTTGCTAAATATTTTCTGTAGTACAGAATTTGCTACCCAGCCAGATGTGAATGTTCCTCAATTTCCAGGTTGTTGCTTCAACTATGTTTTAATGGCTATCCTCATCTTCCTGCAGTTGATGTACGCAGGATGACTGCCAAAGAAAAAAGGACCTATGTTCAATAAACTCATCACCATGCTCCTTCCCACTCCACTCTTTCAGATAAATAAATGCATTGACAAAAATACTATCCTTGTTTTTATAGTTTGTTGGCTGGGTTGTGGGTAAGTTCATTCCTCATTCTGTAGTCTTTCATGAGTGATACTTTCTGCAAGTTGGGTAAAACCTGATGAAGCTCAGTTTGCATCATGATTTTTCTTCATATATCACTTACATTACAACACAATTTTTTTAATGTAGAAGGATTGCCTGCTGCTCAGGAATTTTAACTAGATCTCCTAACTAAGCTAGTGATAAATAGAAAACTAGTAAGATATCTTTTGCGTCTCCAATACTGCTTTAGGTACAAGCTCGCCTAGGCATCTACTAGACTGCAACTTACTGCTCAGGAAAAAATAAAAGTAATAAAGACAATCATGACAACTCTCAACATGAAAGAGGAATATAATCACCCAAAGAACAAGAAATGCATTTTATTATACAGTAATCATATCAGGAGCTTGACATTTTTCTATGTGAAAATTTTAAATGTTTTTCAATGTTATCTGTAATAAATATTATTCTGAAGGCAGAAAATAAGTTAATATGTTTTAGCATTCAAAGATACATTGGTAGCTTCAGTTTTGTAGGTATTGAGTTAAGCCATCTAACTGTACAGAGCAAAATTAGGCAGCAACTTTTACTATTAAATAAAAACTGAAGTTTACAGATCTCTCACAGTTTATCTTAAAATTATTTATCTTTACACTATATTTCATATTAAAACCAGTATTGCTGTTATTGTTGACTGTGGTGATGGGGAATGTCTGTCCTTCGGGATAGATATCTTTCAGAGTATAGGAAGCACAGCATCTTCCCATTTCCATGTTAAAGAAATGTTGTTTCTAATCTTTAATCACAAAATACTGCTTTTCAATCTTGTCATTGATGGAAAAGAATATGGGCAACTTGCTCTTTAGCCAGAAAGGGAGAGTAAACAGGGAAAGTTATGGGGATAATGTTCAGTATCTGAAAAGATTAAGTTAAATTTTACATAAATTAACTTAAACTAACCAATTTCATTGTAATTTAAGTAGCATTTATATAAATTAGGAACATGTGACATTTCTAATTAGGAATAATTTAATGGTTAAATCATGAGTTTTTAAAATGATAATTGGGCTAGTTGTAAAATTTCAAGGTCTGTGATTTTAGAATTGGATTGCTCTTTGACTTATGTAAAAGAATAGATTGTTAAGTACGTGCCTTGCAGGAGAGAAGCCGTCTAGGATATTATGATTTGAATTAGTTTTTCAAAGGAATTTAGAGTAGGCAATCTGTCCTCTGATCTTTATTTGCACACTAAAACTATGAGTCAGAGATGTTAAAATAGCTTAGATAGAGAATGCAATGATTTAACTAATAGTTGGAATTGCTGAGTTCCACATGTGAGGAAAGTGATGCGTTAATAGCACCCCATATGGAAGCTGTAATGAATCCAAGGTATTTTCCAGGGGAACTCATTTTTTTTTAACATAAAGCTGCTTGTTGCAGATACTGTAGCTATACAGCATTCTGGTTTTAATGT
Source organism: Numida meleagris (assembly GCF_002078875.1). Taxonomy (NCBI): domain Eukaryota; kingdom Metazoa; phylum Chordata; class Aves; order Galliformes; family Numididae; genus Numida; species Numida meleagris. The sequence goes on along the minus strand of NC_034413.1, from coordinate 42,167,972 downwards.
AGAACAAGAAGTTGGGAACTTGAGCAAAATCAAGTCAGTATAGAGACTTGTTCCAAGGGGCCATATTTTAATTCATGTGAATGGGAAGGGCAGTAGCTGAAGACAGGACATTGTACAGCAATGCTTTTGAGTGCAAACCCTTGGGTCCAGCGTAACTGCTCCCTGTTCTGGGTCCACGATAGTATACGCGGGACCCAAAAGCTGATGTCTCCCATGGGATCGTGGACAGCAACAAAGGCGTGGAGCACGCATGTTTGAGAGAGCATGAGCCACAGATGGGCAGTGTGCTGGCAGTGCTATGCCATTGACTGGAGACCTTTGTGCGGCAACATTCGGTGCTGTGGAATACAGAAATACGCTCAACCAAGCAGTAGAAAATATATCTGTAATGGCTTGGTTATAATGCAAACTGGAACTGTTTACAAATCATTTTTTCAAGTATGAACTATTTATTAGCATCCCTGGGAGTTACACTCACAGTGGCTCTCTTAGTTTCAGTACGAAAAAGTGTTTAGGGCTGTGTGCTTTGACTTTTTAGAAGAAAGAATTATATTATTATTTAGAAGAATTATTATTTAGGTGAGCGTCTGACAGGAGACTAGCAGCTTAGGGTATAATGACTGAAAGCAGTTTTTCTGAGGAATTTAGAAATGACAATCTGCCCTTTGATCTTTCTTTGCGTATCACAAAGTATGAGTCAGGTATACCAGGCCAGTGTGGCCACCATCTAAAGGACTGTTTAGACAAGTACTTTTCAGTCCAGGAAAGTAGCAACTGGGAAAATCAGCATTTATAAAGCTATGAGCAGTTTGGTGATTCTATGATTTTCCTGCTTCCAATACAGAAACAGAGCCATTCAGGGAACCTGGGAGGGGAGGTGTGTTTGGAGCATATAAAGGTAATCCTGGTGAAAAACAGCCAAATTTAGGAAGTCAATGCTATAAGGTATCCTGAAGTGCTAGACGTTGCATGGTTTCAACATAAAGTTTAGGAATGAGAAACCCATTGAGGACTGCTTAAGACCTACAAGCTCTATCTGGCCAAGGAAGCCCCTGAACAGAAAATGCTGGGATGCTGGCGGAATGTCAGAGGGAAGGTGTTTCTCTGTGCTTTCCATTTTTCCCTTGGCATCTGGTTTTGGATGCTGTCAGAGTAGATTGGAGTAGTTCGACCTTTTGTTTAACCCATTTTCACTGTTCTTGGGTTTTTCTGTATTTTGGAGCACGTGTTGCTTAGTTTCCAATTTTCCTTATTTCTTCAATGGTCAGTCAAATCAATAGAAAATGCCATTGTCTTCACTGGGGAAACAAAATCAGAAGCCTCACTGGTGATTGTGTGAAAAAAATGTCAATTTCTTTCTTCTTTCCCCATAGTTTTATTATCATTCAAACACTGAGGTCTGCTTTAATTAATTTCATTTTAATTGCCAAATGAGAAAAAATTTCTCACAGTCTCAGTTAGAATTCTGCTGGCTCTGGCAGCATGGGTTCAGTAGAAAATTTAGTGTGGGAAATACAGCTCAGTTAAACTAACCCCTGGCTCATCATCTCATGTGGCTGTGTCCCATTCTCCTGGACTAATGCAGCAGATGGCAGCAGCTTTAGTTTTTGTAAATGTGCAAACTTGCATATATGTAATATTCCTTTTGACTAATTTTTTTTACAGAGTTCAACACAAGTCAATTTGATGTTTCTGTTCAAATTGTGTGTTGTATTTGATTGTGCTGGATGGCTCTCCTGGATTAATCTCTGTGCGCTGTCTTTTCTTTCAGAGTTGGTTCTAACAGAGTGAGTTTGTTGATTTCTTTGTATGCTGCAGATCCCTCTCAGGACTCACCAAATAATTAATACTAATATCTGCTTAGCATGCAAATACTGAGACTGTGCTGTCCTCAGATTGCCATTTTTGTTATGGGAAAAAAATGGCCTACAATTCACCTCCAGTCAGATATTCAGTCCAGATCTGTTTCTGCTTGATACCTCAGAAAAGGGAGTTGGCAGCTTTCTTGGTGCAATCAAGTTCTAGCTCCTAGTATTAAAACCTAGACTGCATCCTCTACCTTCCTTTCTAAGGAAGAAAGAGATATCTGAGGTTATTGTAAGACAGGTGATGTTTCCTCTTATATAAAGCAAAAGAGAATATAAGAGTGCTTCTTTGTACCACAGCCATCAGACATTCAGAGAATTGAGTACTTTATGTAGAGCACCATCACACACATAAGCATGGGTATGTGCGGTCTGCATAATAAATACCAGTTCAAAGTTTCCTGCAGAAATTGTTGAAAAGTCATAATTCTAGTTACGCTGTAGAATTCCAGCAGTTATGCTGCAGCAGTCAATCAGTGGAGAAGGGTGGCACTGGCATCTTGTAAATTGGAGGCAACTTCCCATGCTGTGGCAAACTTTGGCTCTTTAACATCTACCACTGTTCCACCCCAGTGACTTATGTGCATGTTCAGTTGGTGCCACTTTTCTCCATACTTGTGAAACCTAACTTATGCTTTCTTTATCAATGGATGAAAAAGATGCTATGAGCCTTTGCTTGTTTCCCAGCAGTGTGAAAAACACCAATGAAACTGTTTGCAACATTTGTTAAAACTGTAAGTGCAAGATCCTGCAGCACTTTTGTATGTTTTGTTTTGAGATCTTCAAATGAGAAACTGCAGTGTGTCAAAGGGACTGTCAAAATGCTGTCAGATTGTCTTCAAAGCAAATATTAGCTCCGGAATCAGTGTGGCTCCTATTGCAAGAATCAGATAGCTTTGTTCGCTAACACAGTCCATTTTGTCTTGGAAGGTTTGGGCCATATGCTTTTTCTAATAATCTTATTGTGATCTAAGTCCTGTAGCATGTCAGAAAAGGAAAAGGAAAAAGAAAAAAAGGGGAAAAATTAAAAAGACTTGCACAATCAGGAGGAGCTGATTAGCAGTGCTTTAATAGGACAAGCTACTGAAAAATTCAGATTCATCATAATAGCAATAGAGACAACTCAGTAGTAATGAAAATCCAGGGAAGTCTGGAATATAACTTTTTTTTTTGCACTGTGTGTGCATGCTTCTTCTAAAACATGAAGATCTAGACTGAACTTGCAAGAGCTTTTCTAATGCAGTCATAAAAACCAGTTAAAGTTAAAACTGCAGGGCTGCTCAGGTATATTTGGAAGCTATTTGCATCTTTTAGCACTGGAGTATGAATTCAGAAAAATCTGTTCCCTCTGAAGGCCATTCTCTTAGTTCATATGAGAAAGTAATAACTGACTCAAATAAAGTGAAATAGGTTTGAGATTAAAAAGAATTAGAATTTCTTGAATTGGTAATAAGGCTATGTCATTGAATTCTTACAGATCAAAGCCCAAATGAGAATCTTGCCTGCAATTGCTGCAGTCTTGACTGCTACAGCCATGCTGTTTATTTTAGGATAGTAAAAGAGTTAGAAGAAACTTGAGGAGGTCTGCTCTCTCTGGTTGATAAAGGTTAGTTAATGCTACTTGTGTCTGCAGAAATACACTCCTGCAAGACTGAAAACTCATTCTGAATTAAAACTTGTAGAAAGGTTGTTTGATAAGGACCAGATTCTGGAAACTAGCTTGCCTGGCTTGGGGTTTCTCTCTACCAGAAAAGAGCATCACCTTGCATGATACTGATTCATGAGGTTAAATATGACTTTGTCTTTAGTTTGTGTTAAGAAAGTAATATTTAATATTACTAATGGATTGGAGGGAGTTAAGCATGTTATTGTGGTACAGTTAGTCCCAACTCTAGAATAAGTTTCACAACATTTATTTAATGCATTTTATTATATTTGACCTGTCTGGTTATGGTTAGCGTGTTTTCTGGAAGAATATGACTACATTTTTCTGTTATAAATCTAAGGCTGCATATATAATTATTTTTCCTAAGGATTAGGATAATATTTATTATTTTTAATACAGAATTAAGAAATACATACATCAACTAAGATGGTTCATGTAAAGGTACTTTCTTACTTTATCTCCTCACATGAGGAGAGTGAGAAATAATGTATGGAACAGTCTACAATTCCAAACAGTATGTTGCTGGGCAATTTTACTAACAGTTATTGTAAACCAATACACTGTGGTAAATATTTATCCAAATGAGGCAGTCAGGTAGGAGGAGATCAGGCAAAGGATAACGCATAGCACAGTGTTTTAGCTCTACTTGGGTAATATCCATGGGAGAAACTACCCATCAACACTTACAAAAGCAGATCACTTCATTATCTGCTAGAATGGTACTTTTCAGGCTCTTATCACTTAATTCTTTCCAGGTTTGTTTTGGTGTATTTGCCATTTCTTCCTTTTCTTAGAGATATTGCTGAGCATCCCAATTTTTTTTCTGCTTAAACACAAGAAAAGAGTCTAGTCAGCACTGTTGAAAGCACACTGTACTTGTAATGAGAAGAAACAGGTTGAGAAGACAGATAGCTATGACTTTCCAAAAGTACAGGAAAGCTTCTCCACTTCTTGAGAAGCTTTCTCTGAGCTACAGTCAGAGTTGCCCAATACATTGCAACTGAAGAAATGTTGTTCTCCCCTATGGACTTGGCATTTAGTACTGAACGTAATGGAAGTACAGGATAGATGTATATACCCTTTAAATGCAGATGTTTTAATACATTGGACTGTTTTATCATCCCTAGTATTTGAAAGTGACTACTGCATACCTCAGCATTTGATCAAGATTTTACCCTGAGTAGATCTCTCTATCACTCTTCTGGTACCAAATGATCTATACATGGAAAATAAAACCTTCCTAATAACCTTTGGTATTTTAGCATCAGCTAATTTTCTGCTGAGGAGAGCAGAATGTGATTAAGGCAATGGAAAACATTTTATGGAGTGACAGGTGGTCATGAAATTATATTAGCATTTAAATGACTAAAATGGAACCTTTCCTTTCCTGGTCTGAGAATGTCAGAAAGCAAAGAATCAGAATTTGTCCTCTCCTCCCTTTCCCTATGGGTTGTATTTTACTTTAAAAACAGCTGCCGATTCTGTGTCACAAATTATGAAAGATTTAAAAGAATGTCGTGACTTGCTGTAGATACTACTAGAAAACATTTTCCATCTGTGTGACATATTTTAAAAAAGCCCTCAGTCACTCAGAAAGCCAGCTCCGTGAGCTTAATCAGATGTTTTTCTTCTCTTGATAACTAAGAATCAGCTCTGGGGAGCGTTAAGATCACCGTGGCATTTATTTTAAGTGAGTGATTGAATGATTCCTGAGCTGCTCTTCTGGAAAATGAAGCAAAACCCTGCTTTAGAGGTCACCTCTAATTAGAGATCAAAAAATAACTTCAGATAACTTCATCAAAAATATAAAAAACTAATCAGTACCAGTTCAGTGGCTTTGTCTTATAATTAGCACTGCACAAAGGCTCCTTGAAGTCAGATGGAGGCTGGGGGGGTTCCTGCCTCACACTCCACAACTGAACCAATGGTTTCAAGCTGGTGCTTCCTTTGAACTGCTCTCCCCGGATAAATTACTGATGGCCTAAATGTTACATTTACATTTATTATTCTCCATTACCAAGAACATGTGAAGCTGCAAAAGATTAAAGCAGCAATTACTGGAGTTAGAACATTGGAAATGAAGTTCAAACATTGGAAATGAATGTTTAGGAAAACAGAAAAGACAATTTCTCGAGGCCAACTTAAACTAAATAAAAGCAGAAACTTCCACAACGGAGGACACTTTTACCAAAGGTTGTTTCTGCATTCATGGATCTTTGTTTGTCTTCTAAACATTTAGAACTAAAACAAGGAAAATATGAAGCTCCACCTAAGAAATTCTCAGTGTGTTCCACAGCTCTAGCCAGGCGGAGAAGGAGCTTTGTCATGGAGTGAACATCTGGCAAAAGAACAGGTGTTACTTGCAGGCAGCTCATGAGTTGGGTGGTCCAAAGGTAGGTGACAAGCCGTGGCATTGGCAAGCAGACTTTGAGGAGGGGACAGCACAGGAGGCAATGAATCAGCTGTGCTATTAGTTGCCTTGACAAAGAGTGGAAGGCTTTACAGTTGCTCTTTCAAAATGATCTCAGGTGTGTTACTGAAGTTGTTGGCTATTATTTTTTATCTTACTTATCTTCCTGTCCTGAGTTTTCTCCGTTTGATAAAGTGCTGTTTTGTTCAGTGCTTTGATTGATTGCTCTTGATAGAGGAAATAGAGTTCACAGAGTCCCATTCAGTTTAATTGAGTTTTCTCAAATTCGGAAGGAGAGGCACTCAAAGCAGTGTTTATTAGTGATCCTTAGCAGGAGAATCTGTCTTGATTTCTGCTAAACTCGTCCTGGCAGGAGCCTTACTCTGCTTTATATACAGTCTTCATTGGTCTTACAAACTTCTGGAACAAGAAGATACAGCTGAACTGTTTCAAATTTTGATGAGAACCATTGCCTCTGCCACATGTGCCCCAGACAGAGCTGGCTATGTTGGTCTAATAAGTGCTGTCATCCTTCCTCCTCACTCATTGCCTCCCTCTTTGGGACAGGCGTGTGATGTGGTGGCTTCTGATGCTGCGAGGAATGCTGGATTAAAGGCATTTCTCTGTCCCTTCTCCTCACTTCCTAGCTGAACTTGGGGTTTGTCCAAGGTCTACAAGCCTGGCTGGATGACTTTTCAAAATGTACTTCTGTTAAGTCTTATTAATTGTTAAAGGTCAGAGTTCTAAAATATTCCTGGATCAGAAATGCATCTCTCAAGTCTTCTTGACACCCACAGTCCTAGGGTTTCACCCTTCTCTGACTTCAGCCCATAATGCAAGATGAGACAAACTAATGACACAATTCTGTGTCAAAAAGTTCCTAATTATTTTGTGAAAAATGGACGACAGCAGGAGGAGACGTTAGGAGAAGGAAGGAGTTGTTGTACGCAGTAGCTACCGGTCCCTTTGTACTGTAATCCATTCCTGTGCTGTCCTGTCTGCAACTACACTGACCAAAAATTAGCCGGGACCTGTGCCTTGAGTGCACTGTGCTGACACCTGTACATCGCAGCTCAAACTTTCCCAAAATCTTCCGTGACCCCAGCGGAGCCCGCAGAAAACTCGCTTCTGCCTCTGCACAAAGCAGCTGCATCTGCATTTGGGTGAGAGCTCCTGCAGCGGCCCCTAGTAAGACTGTTTTTCCAACAATTCTCCTCACCTTTGAAATGATGAAATTAAACTCCCGGAGTTATTAAGGGCTAAAAATAATGATTTTATTGCACTCCACACTGTAGTAGCAGACACAGCAGCATATTGATCTGCACTCTGTGTCGTATCATATTTACAATACAACCTGATCAATATGCTATTTCTGAACCTATGGCTCTTGCATGTATGAAATTGGAATATTTTACTGTAAAACTAATGCACATAACAAAATCACAGTGGTGTCAGTCTAGAGCTCTGTACACAAACTAGACGAAGCAAAGAAAAGGTCAGCTTTGTACCTTTTATTTTAACAGTCTTATGATTTTTTTTTTATTTTTTTTTTTACAACCAGTAAAAAATGGCCACCGATGTAATAGGTAGTGCGTAACTGCATAGCTAGAGATATGTCCTGTTGAAAAGGCCTTACAGTAAGTACTGACAGACTGGCAGGGCAAAGAGATGACAGCAGGGAAGTGACCTCGCTCTGGTCCCACAAAGGTTGCCTGTAGCACCAAGGACAGAACACCTTCCTCATCCAGGCTCTGCCTTAGCACTTAATTGCTCTGTGATGTGAATGAAGGGTCTTGTTTTCTGCTAGTATACACTGGAATGAATAAATCAAGGTATCAGTGGAGTTAAAACAACGTTACACTGAAACATTGAAAAGAAACTCAGCATACCATCTACAGCAGTTGTACAGTTTGTCTGAGACCTTTTAAAGGGTATTCTCTTTTTAAGGGAATAAGGATCTATCACTCCACCTCTAGTGCTGACAATAATAGCTGCTGGAGACACTCTGTCTCCAAAGGACTGCTGGTGAAGGCCAGAAATGAGAACTTAACAAAGAGAATAGATTCCTCTGGAGGGCCATGGTTGCAACCAGCATCATGTGTAGATCTGAATGCTCCCCGAAAGAGATAACAGTGATTGAATAGAGTATTTCATTTGGTCTCCACTCAAGTTCTAATAGGTAGGAAAAGAGATTGAGGCTAACAGTGATGCACTGCAGAAAAGGCTTTGGGGGACTCTTTTAAAAATTGGTTTTGAAAGTAAATCCCCCTGTGTGTATAAATATGCTTGTTGCCAGCTTGTTTGTCTTCTATAGGTTTTGTTTGTGTATGAGTTTCGCTCTGTTTTATTGTAATATTGAGCAAATAATAGCACTGAGATGTCAATTTGGATTTACTAATTTGCTCTAACTTTTGAAACAAATTGTATTTTTTTGAACAGTTAAAGACGTCTCACTCGCAGTAAGGATATTTTATTAAAAATCTCCACCTACTTGTAATGTACTCACTTAAATTTGCAGTTCCAGGAGGTAACCAAGACATTACCATGATAAAATATAATGTGCTTTAAAAATTTTCCATCAGCTCCCACATTCAGTTCAGGCCCTCCCATTCTGTAATAATCATTTTCCATCGTTCGCATATAGTTTGAGTTGGCCTTTGTACATTGAATAAAACTGGAAAACAGCGTTATGAAAATCTAGCTGGGATTGTGAAAAAAAATTTAATGAGATTGCTTGAATGTCACCTGGAAGTTATTGTGTAGAAGTTTTGTTGTTTGTTTAAGTGCTGCTTTTTAATTACCTACAATTTTGCATACTTTCACTGCAACAGTTTGTTCAAAAAAAGAAAAAAAATCAAGTTCCAATGGAAGTTAAAGTTTGCTATGTTCATTGCATCAGGCCTTAAAGGAAAGGGGCTCGACGTGCGGAGCTTCAGAAGCAGTGCTAGGTCTTCCTGTTGAAGATAGGTGTCTGAATTTCAGAGAAGCAATTGGATTTGTGATCTTGAGTGAGTTACCCACGACACTCCAAAGAGATCCAAATAGTTTGATCTTTTAGAGTTTATTGGTGTAGAAGACAACCCTTCCAAATCTATGGGGAATTCTGAATGTCTGTGTGGGAATAGTGAGACTGAGGAAGTATTTGAGTATAGCTTGGTGGAGATGTGAAAGCCATACCTGACTATGTTCAGGCATGGTATGTAGATTCTGTTCTATGCCAAAAGATGGCAACTAAATTCTATTTTCTTATAAACTATGTCAAAAGCAAACCTAAAGAGAAGCATTCATTATGTGTTCCTATTTTGGTTCATGCATACAGTTCAATATTAATATCTCAAGAATAAAATCACAAAACAGCAATTCAAAATTGAAAGGGGCTGAGAGTCAGAACTGGTGTGAATGTTTAAGTTACCCCTCTGTAACTGTGGATGCTGTTGTGAAAACAGTCTGTCTCTGAGTAGTTAGTCTGTATTTCAGTGTAGCTAATAGGCCTTTCTCTGAAATAAGAAGGTAAACCTTCAGAAGCAACTTCACTGTAGAAACCTAATGCTGCTAAAGAGATGAGCATAGGCTAAATGGATTTAGCAAAAGAAGTATAAATCATTATGGAAGAAAACATTTAGGAATGAAGAGAAAGTGTGGGCGTTTGTATTTTTTAAATGATCTCTTTCCTAAATCACCCCTATTACTCTCTTAAACATTAGCAGAAGTTTATATAAACAGTAAGTTCTATAATATAAACTACAAATTACCAGGCTCCAAACTTAAAAAAAAAAAAAACAAAACATGTTTTTATTACTACTGATCAGTGTTTATTCTGTTGTTCGATATATTTCCAGTACAATTTCATTGTGTGTAAATCATACAAGAAGACAAGCTAAACCCTGCTGCTTTTAAGGAAATGATTCAATTAAAATTAGCGGGACTGCTTTAGCCAATAATGTAGACCATGTCTGGCATTCAGTCTTTACATACAGTTCTAGATGGTATGGGGTGGGACCTCAGATGGTATACACTGGTCTTTCCATTCACACCATCTTCAATTGAGTTATGCTGATGTGTGCTTAGAGGATCTGACACTGTGTCTACGCAATGCAGTAAAATTAGTTATTTTTTCCCACTGTTTCAAAAAATCTTTTTAATGAATTTACTTGAATATGGAAAAATCCTTTATTCCCAACCAAATACAGGGAGATTAGGATCTACCATACTTAGAATATAGACACATAAACATATGCATATTTATGTATGCACAGATATATGTTTAAATTTACTATTTTTGCAGCTGCAATGAGGTCAGACTCATACTTCTGAGGTATAGCCGAAGGTTTTAATTAAAATAACTGTATTTATAACAACCTTCTATCATTAATCAAGCGTAGACCTAAATCATTCTGTAAAAATGATGTAGTGTTCTGAATTATTGAAACTGCCGCATATGTAATGTTCTGAGTGCAATGTATCTTGTAGCATCAAAATTACAGTATTGTGTTCTAGGAGGGTTCTGCCTCACCATGCCTCAATCTCAGCAGAACTGAAGTTGTGGTCAAAACTTTGAAAATCTGTCAACCTTCACTGAAATCCTCAGTGAAGCATAGTCCTCTTTATGTCCTTCAAAAAGAGCTATGCAGATGTAAGACTTCAATTCTGTTTGGGGTTTTCATGCTGGTATTGTGATCTGTGTCTTGGGCTTATTCCTTTCTCTGCACATCCAAAGAGTTGATTGTAAAGTGCTGAAAGAGTACCCGTGTTAAGTTCTCCACTCGTACATGAGATACCAAACTGGCCTGTGAATTCAGGTGCTTTGTTGCAGGAGATGTCAAAAGCCAAGTAAAACCAATTTGGATTTGACAGCTTTCAAGAACTATCTTCTAAAATAGCAAGTAATTTATATTTTTTCCACTTTGATTATATCTTTCCCTTCTAGCATGCATTTTGTTGTATCTTTAAGAGAAAATTCTGTCCACAGCAGAAGAGGTCTAACTCTGGCAGAGGGCAGGTGCTCACCTTTGGGGGCTGGTGACAGATTGGGCCACATCGAATATTCTTTCTTTCCTCTCCCTGAAGGATAGGGATGCAGGGAGACGTGTTTCACGATGCCTGAGTTGCTGCAGAAAGTGAGGATAAATGTAAGGTTTCTGGTGAAAATAGACAAGCCAGTTCATCATACTTGAATAGTGTTTCTCAATGCAGAGAGCGGGACAGTCAGCAGATGTAACTAGGTGTGCTTGCTTTGTAGGTTCTGGAGAGATTATTGTGATAACAGACCTTCCTTGGAAAGCTTCAGATCTGCTGCAAGGCTTTGCTGAGCCACACTGGTTTGTGAGAAGTATGTCCAAAAAGGCAAATGGTATCCCAGCAGTCACCCTGTATGCATCAGTGTCTCCATGTACTGATAAATGTTTTACGAGTGGTATTAACTTCCATATTCCCTTAATGCTGAGGGAATTTGCTATGCTCCTTTAACACAACTAGTAATGACATTATTACATCAGATAATATTGTTCCAGGTAGGTGTTATTTCTACATTCAGTATGAACTTTTACAATCCCAGTAACGAGCAAATACGATATCGTACTGCTGTAATACTAAAAATCAAATATGACACAGCTGTTTAGGGAAAGAGGAATGTATTCAAACTGTCCTGTTGACAGTTTTGTCTTGGGCTTGGTGTTAAAACCCTGTAGAATGCTAGCACAGACCCAGGTGACTAATATGAGTGGTAGGATTACAAGCCATGCAGAGGCTGTCCATAGAGTTTTTTAATGGATCTCTACAAGAACACAGCTCTCATCTGCTGTGTGGATGCAGAGAATGTTTTCTCTCAGCTAGAAATGTCTGGACTTGACAGCCTCTGTAGCAGAAAGAAATCAAATTGTCTATAGTTCCTACAATTGCTTCCAAAAACTGTTTATATAACCCTGATAAAATCAGGCTGGAGGTGAGGATCTACACCAAACCCTACATGAAAAATACAATGCTATCTTATTTAGATTACAGCTGGAGATGTAATTAGAAGCAACGATAACATGTGGCTGTTTTAGTGGTAGTATGCAAAGGAAGGTATGCAGAAAGACATTCTATTATATTAAATGTTTAATTTATTAATATACACTGGATAATATCTGTAAAACACATTAGATTTTACTTTTAGATGTATCTGTAGGCTACCTACAATTATTTCTATATATATTTTTAAATTCAGTCATCATTAGTGCAACTGAAATGTAGCTGTGCAGTTAACTTGATTATGGCATCATGCCATCACCTCAAAAAAGAGAACAGGATGGGAAATGGTTCTTCTAAACCAACCATGGGAGAAGTCAGTATTCCTTTTTAGCTTGAGGTTAAGGCTAATAAAAGCAGACCCAGCTTAGCTTTGTGGCTGCGACACTTACTAGGAAAATGGAGAAATGGGTTCAAGTCTGTGGTCTGCCCTGGTAAAAAGAGAATTTTAAACCTATGGCTTGTCATTTGGAAAACTTTGGGTTGTTTTGGGGTCCCTTCATTCATTAGCACAGTGAAGCAGGCAAAAATTCTGCTGATTCAGATTCTATTGTTTGTTCTCTGTTTGACGTAATTACTGTATTGCAAATACATATATCTAAGGTAAAGGCATCTGAATAGTGCCAATAGTACCATTTGGGGCAGAAAATCACTTGCATCCACATCTATTATTAATGTTAAGTTAGTGATCTAGAAGAAAGTAAAAATTATCAGAACAACTGTAGTATATAATAAGTGATGATCCAAACTTTGATGCATTTTAGAGTGGAATGTTACTACAAACCTAATGTCTACTTCTACAGCCAAAATCTCTTTCACCACTTTTTCCCTCTCCTCCCCACTGTTCATACAGTGATTTCTCTCCACACAGTACATTCAGGACTTGAATATCAGGTGACCATGGTTGTACCTAATCCTACTGAAGCAGCTCGATTTCTGCATGCCCTGGCCTTCTGGCAATTCCAGACACAGCCAATGCTGGAAGCTTCTCTGCTAATTCCATACTGAGATGTTTTCTGACTACTCATTGATTAGATTGCTTTATTTCATTGGCCTATCTCCAGAGCATTGAGTGTTTCCCAGAATCTGAAGAGCATCTTCAGAATATCTAAAATTTGTCAAAACATCAACGATATGATCATGCATTTTTTAACTAATAGATAATCTGATAACGCTTGAAAGTGCTTTTCCCCCTCAGCCTGAGATCCCACCTAAAAACATCATTCAGCCTCACATAGTAAGAACCTGATAAAAACTACTAATTTTCAATCAACTGGTTGTAGTACTCACTTTTGAAAAAAAAGCTAATCTAATTTTAATAAACAAATTAAGACTTATTCCAGGCTCAGGAAAATCTTTCTCTTCTTTTGAAACTATACCTCTTATTTCAGTGGGAATTCACTGTACTTGCTGCTTCCAAAGGCAGAATTGCACACAGGACTTCCGACGGTCTGTTAGTGCATGTCAATTAGGCTGCACGACATTAGGAACAAACTCTTGATGCCAAGTTCAGCTCTTGAAACACAAGTTCCTTGTGCTCTTTCTCAAATGCACAATGCAGCAATGTGCCTGCTTACATCTGATCTTGAAGATCAGTGTAATGGGGAGCCGCACTCATAGAAGAAGAGAGGATTGAGTTACTGAAACCTCAAACAAGTCAGAAAGAATGTAATCTACCATGCAAATCTCAGCAGGCTGCTGTTTTATAGTACTTCCATCCAATGACTGAATTAAGTTACATTGTGTCCATCTTTCCTATACTGAACTACTAGATTAGATAGAATCTACTTAGATGGAAGCCACCTGAAGCAAAACTGCCACAATGCTAGCATTACCTAGGTTGAAAGTGATTGAGGAGCAACAATAGGAGGATTTCTTTGAGCACTAATGTTGTTTTCCATCCTGCTGGCTAAGCCAGCTTCTACAGCTAATTAAGCACAGGAAAAGACAATATTCACCAGATGCTGGCAGAGCCAGTCAGCAGATGGGATGCTTTCTACGTAGCCTATGTGTGTATAAGGAGGATTTTTCTTGGGAAAAATAGTCAGTATGCAGTGATAGAACCTGGTTATAGCACAAATATTCTCCTAAATATGCATATGTCTTTTCTCTAAAGTATGGTGCTCAAAATAAGAGGAAAGATTGTAGTTAAGTTACCATAATGTGCTTTCTCTGCTTGTACGCTTATCCTGCTGCCACGTTTTCTCCAGTTTGATCAACTTCTTTGCCCTTCATCAACTCAACCGTGTTCTCGCTTGCTCTTTGCAATCTCATTGAAGGGGAATGTCTGTCTGACAGAGCAATGTCCAAGCAAGAAATGAAATTGCCTTCATTTTTTTCCAAGGTTTTACTTTATTGATGTTAGTTCTTCCCCTTTCCTCTCTTTTTCTCCTTCAAAAAAAAAATAGGTTTTTTTGAGTCTTCAGTAACACTACCAGATTCTTATGGTATAACTCTGGTTATAATTATTATTCTTACACCAGCTCCCACTGGACTTGTGGCAGGTAGAGGGGCTGATTCTGTACCTACATAGCACAGGAAGCAGAACTAAGCTCAGTCATGTCTTACAAAACCTAGCCATGCAATTAGATTAGGAGAAACTTTCTCAGAAGAGCAGTAGAACAGGCTGCCCAGGCAGATGATGATGTCACCTCCACATTTCAAGAAACCTGTATATGTGGCACTGAAGGACATGGGTTAGCAGGCATGATGGGGATGGGTTAACAGTTGGACTAGATGATGTTAGTGATCTTTTCCAACCTTAATGATTCTATGATTCTGTGATTATAAAAGGGTATGTGTTTCTTGAGAATGACTGAATTCTGCATGTTTGTATTCACTGTGTACTGTTGCACAATAAAAATATTATTTAATAGGGTATTTGTAACTTTAACTTCATTATGAACTTATAACAATGATATTTTGTTTAGGAAAGAATTAGAAATTTCCCTATTAGCCTTTGATAAAGAAATTTGATTAAACTCTAGTTACTAGGTTAGGTTACGGCTGACATAAGAAGTTCATTGGTATGCATTTTAAGCTGTGATTATTATGGTGTCAATGGTGATGAATCTTCCTCAATAAAATAAGTATTCTGTTATATAATCCAGAGACAGGTGGGTAACAGATTAGTATACGCACTGCCTTTCCTTGGAGCCATGGAAGGGGACTCCAGGCTATTAATCAGGAAGCCCTTGGCAGGGAGTGTTGATAAAAACTGGGAACTTGTATAGTAACTAGAAGCATTTGAAGTTTGTATACAGATGTTTATTTCATATTTTATTGCTGCATTTAATCCTTTTACTAAACACTTCTTCAGCATTGTCAGGTAAATTACTGAAGGTTTTTGAGATCCAAGAATTGTAGGTGCAGTTCCAGAAGCTTGCCTTTGGCTCTGATTTTTATATAGAAAGTTGAATTCAGCAGTGGCACAGTCTGAGGAATATGAAAGAGCTACTGCATGTTCAGATAATACAAAAAAGCCATCTTCTGTCTTGATATATTGTTAGATGAAATGTGCATAGGTTAGGGAAGAATGGTTTAGTGATTTATTTATATTTTAACTCAAAGCTGAAAAAGGGATTTAACTATGTGAGAGCGAATTTTGCTGGAGGAGAACAGAGGTACTTGTCTCAGTAATTAGAGCAGAGAACTGAGATTCAGGAAGACTCAGCTTGCTGTACAGTCCTCTTCCTCTGACTTTGATGAGTCATGTGGGGCTGGACATGGGACTTTTCAAAATCACCTGGGAAGGTTAAACTCTACTTTGGATTTTATTCTGTCTTCATTGATCCCATAATGTTTGATGTTACTCTTTGTATACTGCAGATGTTAATACTTATCTGCATCAAAACTGAATGTAGATCTTTCCAGTTTTGTGTTAATGAGCACTCAAAGCTCTTTGAGAATGACAGTATTAGTTTAACAGTTGACAGAGATCTTAAAAAATACATAGGGGTGCAATATTCAGTCACCTCTCTTTAACTTCATCACCATCCTTCAAATAAGATAGTTTGGTACAAAAATTTGGAACAGTTTTTTATTGGATTTGTATGTTTCAGAAATATTTCCATTACTTTTCAGTATTGTAGGTACCATGGGTGTTTGAGACATAAAGTATACTACTGTATTTGTACCTTGGGTATAGTATGATGTTATAGAAGGCATCTGCTATTGGATTTTGCTACTTCAATTATCCTGGATATGAAGGAGAAAAGAAGTTTGAGATGCCATGAGCACGCAAGTTTGGTATCTTCAGACTAACCTGCTGTTAATTAAACAAATTAGTGAGTAGTAGAGCATGAGTAATTTTCCTCTTTAACTTAAAAAGCAATCTGCAGTGCATGGCAGGGACTTTAAATGATTAGGATTCATCTGTGATAGCAGACAGCTCACTTTATAACTACCTGCTATGCCTCTTGCTTTATAAGCAGCCCTTCCGTGGATCCACTTTCCAGCAGCCCTTATCAAACACCATGCCATCAACTGCTACTCTCTCCTTATTGAGGACTTTATTATTATTGTTGTTGTTGTTACATTCTTGTGCTTATGATGCCACTGTCAGACAAGCAGATCATGAAGACCAAACTCTGGACGCAGGATAAAAGGCAATACATAGCTTTCACTGATTTGTCTCCTGGATCTCCTGCTAGTGGCTGGGCAAAGCACTGTCATCTGCAAGCTGAAGGGCTAGTACAGCACTTCATCTTCTGTAACATTGCCACTGTAGTCAGAAGTTATCAGACAATTATTCTTGAATATTTGCCTTGACGTAAGATCAGTACAATAAGCTATCACAAGGTTAAAGGCATCCAAGGTGTAATGAACTTGTCAAACTTTAGGAATTTGTATAATACCATACCTAACCTAGCTCGTGAAGTTGCAACAAACCTGTCAGTTGCACAGCAGGGAGGTTAGTGGACTGGAGTCTGCTCTGTAATAAATATTAAATTCTTACTGTATTTTTTACTTCTTCTAATTTGAGTGTTCCTGACCGTGCAGTAAAGTCTAACTTTAAATGCTGTTACGTGTATTAGACACCCAATCCTATTTCCATTAACGTTCTGAGTTTCAGAAATGGTGCCCATTTTGAATTGGGATGAAATGCCACAACCTCCCAGTTTTAATGGAATAGGAACCTCACAGTGTTTCATTACAGTAACAGCATGGAGCCATCATCTTGAGATCCTCAGGCTGCAGCAGGCCTGGGGAAGCTGAGGACTAATGTGCCTGAGTGCCCTGCCTCTGCTGCCTGCACTGCAATTGCAACTGTGTCTCGAGCTGAAGCCTTGTCAAGCTAGAAATTCAGCAGCACCACTTTAATAGAGAATGTAGATACCCAGAGGTAGGGTGCAAGACAAAACTGAGGCTTCAGGAAGTGTTTGAAATTGCCTCACAAAATAAAGGGACATGCAGGTTATTTGCAGGGGTGGGAGGGTTTCAGGGGTACCTACCTTTTAATTAGAATTAAAAAGAGGTTAGATAATGAGCTGCAAAGGCAGATGTCCAATGCAGATAGGTATTGCAGTGAAGCAGATACAGAGCAGCTGCAGGGATTTTTGGTGGCTAACTTTCAAAAAACTGGAATTGAACATCAAGTGCAATACTAGGAAACATAGCAATAACCCAGAACTGTTGGGAGAATGTCACCTATCAACATGATGTAAGGGCTGGAGGTTATTTGAGGATGGAAGTGTGGGATTCCACACCCCATACTGTCAGAGGTTTCTCCCTATATTTACATTTTAAAGCCTTTGCTCTTGTAGCTTTTATTTGAGGAAGAAGGGTGCTCTTTCTGTTAGCATTCTTTTTTTTTATTTAATGAATTTATTAACATGTCCTGGTGTCAGACAGCTGACATTCGGATGTGCTCAAAAGACTTGCACAGTCTCCAAACTGGAGAAGGTCATGCTGTAGACAGAAAATCTCCATTTTGCTGTATAAAACAGCCCATGTGAATAGGAACAGATCTTGCCTAATGCGATGGTACTATAGATACTGGCAGCTGAAATAAATAAGCTCTCCAAGGAATAAGGTTGAGCTCTATTTTCCTTGACTGCACTGGGAGAGAGAAGCCTTGGTTCTCAGGGCTGTCGGTCAAGGACCTTTGTCCATTGTCTTGTTTTGGGGGATTGGAGAAGGACATAAAGGAGAAAATCAGCTGAGCTGTCATAACTGCAACAGGTGCTGCCAAGGCAAGCTGAGAAGCAGATGTTTCTAAAAGATAGGGTATTTGTCCCTAGTTAGAAAGTTTTTGACAATCTCTACAAACAGTGATGCTTTTCTTTACCTGAAGTTTCTTGAGATTCCAGCTGTGCCTAGAGCTGTTTTTTATAAAGCTTGTAGGGAAGGGAAAGAAAAAAAAGTGAATCAAGTACAAATCTACATGCAAGTATTTGTAATTTGAGGTAGAATGTGATTCAAATGTCAGAATACTTTGGGCTAGTAAAAACTGTTTCCAAATGTCAGTGCTACTTAGACTTGTGACAGAATGGAAAGGGAAGGGGAGCAAAAACAAATGTGGCAGGCTGTAAGCTCTGCAATGGAGGTGATGAAAAGCTGGAGATAGTCATCTGCATAGTATGC
The DNA here is from genome assembly GCF_002078875.1 of Numida meleagris. Lineage (NCBI taxonomy): Eukaryota > Metazoa > Chordata > Aves > Galliformes > Numididae > Numida > Numida meleagris. Next base: position 42,149,440 of record NC_034413.1, on the reverse strand, counting down.
GGCTGAAACCAAGACATGGGCACACTTTCATATGTACCAGCCTCCAGGTTTTCCTCTGAATGATAGGGCTCATTCCAGTGTCCCACACAGCCAAGAGGAATTTGACCTTTGTAGTAAGGATTGCTGTGGATGCAAAAATTAGTTGTTGCATGTGCACATCATTAAGTTTTGCAATTACGTTGTAAATGCAACTGCGTATCAGATAGATCCCATACATCTTCAAAACCAGAGAAGACAAAAATATGACCCAGAGGGTTCTGTCCTCTTACTCATTTACTGATGTGGATTTTTCTCTGATTATCTTTAACCCCTCCAGCAGCCCTTGAGTCATCACTTTTTCTGCCTGTCTTACTGTAAATGTTCTTCTGCTAACTTCTTCCTGGCACATGCCTTCTGTCAGGCTGTGTTTTAATTCTTGTTCATATGTCTTGTACCTTAATTATAGTTGGGAAATCATGCCTACAGACTGACGGGCAGAAGGAACCTTCCACACACCAGTGCTCACCTCTTCCTCCCATAGACTTTCCATTGTGTTGCTTCTTGTCCATAATTGTCCAAACTTTCTCATCTTCCAACACAGCCAAACTACAGATAACAAGTAAGAATAGCCATCGTTAGGAGGAACATCATTACACAGACAATATAACATACAGACATCTAACACTGCAAGCTTCATGTTGAAAGTTGGTTGAGAAAAGCTGTCACTGACATCTTGAAATTTTGGTTGAACTCACTGGGTGTTGAATCTCTGTCTCCTTTCCTTGTGGCCTATGTGCTCAGCTTTTTTTTTATTTAACTTTTTGTGTGCTTATATTTCTGAAACATTCTGCGTGTCAGTCCTTTTAAATCAATACCATTAAAGCTCTATTTGAAGGTAAACTCTTTCAAGAGGCTGGCTTGCCCTACCCTGCAATTATATCGTGTGCTAAGTGAGTGCAACTTTCAGAGGTACTGAAGGCTTCTGGGTTTGTTTTCTGTCTTTTCCATTTCACCAGATGACATCTAATGATAATGGCCTTAACATGATGGGAAATTAATTGAGAGAGCATTTCTACACTACCGTAATTTTATCATCCATCCTATTGCTGCTCTTAGCAGGAATCCATAACCCCATGGGTGTTATGAGAGAACCTCCGTTAGCAGGACATACAGTGGAGAGGTTGGATGGTTAGCTTCTTCCATCAGCTGGGTGTCAAATCACTCTCAGAAAGAAATTACTGGCATATTCATTTTTTTAGCTACTAGCCTTGTGCTTTGTTGTACAAAATGATTTGTAGTGAGCCACTGGGGAGAGCTGAGTGCTCATGGCCACCCAGGGCTGCTCTCGCAAAGGTACTTAGCAGGATCATTGCATGTTAACACAGATGCGTGCGGCAGCACTTTCGATCTAATGTCCATTATAAAGTGGTGCGAGGGAATTAAGCCGTCTGACTCACCGTGTTGTAGCAGGATAGTAAAATAATCATGTTCCGCTGGATTTATTAAATTATGTTTGCTGAATCTCTCTATGCTGACCACTACAAAGAAAGTTTTCTTAAATCCCTAGCAACAAACTAATATTTTCGAGTCAGTAACACTGACAGCTTAAAATAATTTAATTTTCTTCAAAGCCTATTGTTTCTTTCACACTCTTGAATGACTTTAATACATGTTAAGCTGATTTATAAAACGTTCCATAACATGAAAGAATGGTTTTGTAAATGGTTGTCATGGGCTGCATAACTTCTCTACCTGCCTTGACTTTCACAGTCATTCTGCTCAGTTTCTTAATTAAGTGCCCCTTTTCCTGCTCTCTTTCTCCACAGCTGTCCAGTAAACTGGGATAAAATGGAACTTAGCTCTTTTTTTTTTCTGTATGTCACCTGTAGCAAAGTGGAAACAGCTCTGAAACAGATCATAGCTATGGTTGTGGAACACTATTCAGCACATAAATTTATGTTCACTTAAATGTTACAGTTAAAATAATGTGCTTAGGTGAAAGGTGAACTTTTGTGAAAATTCTTTTTTTTACTTGAAACTTTCTGCTTTTCAATTAATATTGAAGAATCCCAGACTTTGAATTCTCTTTCCTTTTCCATAGTGTTTCTTCCACTTTCTACTTTGTTAATTGAGAAAAAAAAAAGAGATAAGAGAACTGCAGAAGGCAGTGAAACCATTACATAGGGTTGGTTAGAGAGAGAGATCCTTGAGAGAGCTCCTTGCCTATCATAGCTACCACGGAAGTTCCAGTTTCTCAGCATTTCATAAACTGCTGCTTCCCAACTGTGCAAAAGTGCATTAGAGCTGTTGCTGGGCTCAGGCCCACGTACTAAGTGCTGAAGTAGGTTTATGTGATAAAATGATTGTGGAGCTGGCACGGGATTGACACCTTTCAGGACGCAAACCTTGGAGAGGTATCAGCACAGCGGCACATTCATTACCTAGATAACACCTTTCCTTTAAGATATCTTTGAAAGGAAAATGAACTTATGTTTTGTTTTAGGCATAGAAATGCCTAAATTCCCAGCTTCTTCATTTGCATTATAAGATTTTTAATTTGTTACTTCCGAAGTTATGTGTTGCTCTGTCAACTGTTTGTTGCAAGATTTCCCTTAGGGGAAAACTGAGCTTCATATCCATGCTCACTTATCAGTGTGAATAAGACTTGCCACACTCCAGTTGGCAGGTAGGGAATATTAGCAAATAACACTGGAATTTAATTGGCTTTAGCTTCTCATATTGTGTCACCAGACACAGCTTCATTCTTATAGAGCCTGACCTAAAAACAACGATGTATTTCAAATTCCAGCAGACTTAAGTCACTGCATTTAGGGGCCTTGATAGTATTCCAATACTGCTTTTAAAGTGAAACTTCTTGTTTTTCAAAATATTCAGCAGATTCAGGGATTTTTGTTACTTTTGTCTGAAGGCATTAAAATGCTGACAGTTTTGATGGGGACATCTGGCTTATAAGTGATATCTCTTCAGTTTTATGCCAAACTCTATCTGAACTGCAAGGGATAGTTACTACTGCTCTTAAAATAAAAAAATAGAAACGGAAATGCCCTTTTAATCCTTCTCTCACAGTAGGAATTATTATTGCCTTTATTGTCGCTGCATTAAACATATGTTTGAATGTGATCCTCTAATGTTCATAGCTGTTGGGTTAAGAACACGAAGAGCATGCCCCGGCCTGATTAGCTGCTCTTGTACAGCAGTACAAAAAGAAGCAGCAACGGTAATTTCTCAGCTCATTAGGTGCATATTCATCTTAATGGGGCATCAAAGTTAAAAACTATAATGCCTTCCTCTCATTTAATACTCCAGAGAACATTCACGGTTACCACTTGAAAGCAAAAAGGATTTCAGCGTTGGAGCTGCAAAAGTAGGTGTCTTCATTCCCTCCAGGCAGACGGAGATAAGAGAGAACTGCCCTTTATGCTCAGCCCTGCCAGAACGGCCATGCTGTGCTAGGCGCTGGTCACTACAGCTGTGTGAATAAAAATGTGGACATCTGTGAGCATTTCTGGTTAAACCTGTGGTTTGTGAATGCCTGGCAGCATCTCAAGAGCACGGTGCAATAAAATAACCAGGGTTATTACATTGCTTGTGGGCATGTAGACCCGTATACCAAGACCTTTCATTGCAACGGAAAAATCATGGTGCCTTGTCAAGCATTTAGGTAAACGAATCCAATCCTTATAAACACTATCTTCGTGTAAAGTCATTGTGCAAGCTAAAGCTCCAGAACCTGCAGTGGCACAGTTTCCAGTGTTTCAGTTAATAACGGTGCCCAGTACACACTATTTACTGAAACAACAGTATTGCCAGGAACTGCTTCTAAAAGTATTTCAGAGCTGGTGCTCAGCACACAATTCTAGGGCATATTTGCAGATGTGAAACTGAGTCGTGTATGCAGCTAAATTTACTCATGGCTGTAAAAGTGTTTTGCAACATGCTCATTTGAGATGTCAGTGCACTAGCACTGGCAGCTCTGCTGAAGAGACTATAATCTGTATTATATGATCAGTTACGTAGGATGCAGCAGATTGAAACGTTACAGCATGAGGACACTGTCTCCCAAAACAGCAATTCTCAGAAAATTTTGTTAGGCTCTGCTAGCCATAAAATAATGGGATAGGTAAAAGTAACTGCTGGTAGCATTCGTGTTTATTCAGGATCACAATTTTTTGTTTCTTCCCTTGTTGTATCTTCTTTACTTGATATAAATGGAGAAATCCTTTATGGGACTATATTCCATTGATGTATTTTGTTTAAAAGGCAGCTTTTGCATATATAATTCTTACAAGTCATTTATGTAATGATATACATTTAGTGAAATAAAAATGCAGCAAATTTTATCACATAATTAGGAACATTTTTGTTGGAATGTTAGTTGAATAATAGAGGATATAATAAAATGGAGAAACTTAGAGGACATTTTGAAGTAGACAAAAACAACTAGTGAAACAAATACTGGGAAGCTCTTTCAGAAATAGAATGAGAGAAGAAATGAAGAAGCCACAGACCTAAAGCATCTAACAATCTGATCAAGGCCCTCTGATTTTGGTAAAGTTGTATGGATTTTCTTCAGCTGTGATGATCTGTCCTTAAAACAAGGAAGGTCGGAGACAAGTGATAATCCTAAAGAGGATGGAGCAATGGAATAAGAAGGTAAAAAGTTCTTAGATAAGTGTATGCATGACAGGAGGTAAAAGGAGTATTTCTTTGTCAGGGGTTCCAAGGCAGCCTCCTGCTCCTGCAAGCAGACCTTGGACATCAGTGGATGAGACTCCATTTTACAGTCTGATAGCTTAACTGTCTCCATAACAGTTGGTTATGGTGGCTTTGGAATAAAAGTATTTGGAGAAAGGAAGTTCATAGCTCTAAACTACTGATGGAAGAGGGAGGGTTGCTGAGCTCAGGTAGCGGGATTCCATTGCTGTAAACCACTGCGGCTAATTATACCATACCTGTCCTGTATTTTTCTTTTGGTAGCTCAGTTTCATCATCTAGTGTAAGAGTTTTCTGTGTTGCTTGTGCACTAAATATTTTATTAGGAGAAGTTCTAAATAACCTATTGATGTGTTGCATCAGTATGTTAAAGAAACCCAGTGATCCACCAGCTACACACTGCCTTCAGTCATCATGCATGCTTAGTTACTGTAGCAAATTCTGCTGCATTTCAAGGCTCCTTGTTGGCTTTTTGAAAAAGACTGGTCTGTGTAGGAGCAGCTGGCATTTGATCAGGGTTGATCACCAGGCTCAGGGTGGTTTAATTTTCATGGAGTTTTTTTTTTTTTTTTAAACAAATTATGCTGGATTCCTTTCATTCCTGGAGGAGAATTTCTCAGTGGAAATTCAGCTGTCTCTGTTATGGAAGAGGTGAGACTAGACCTTACATATAGCTCCCTTTGGCCTCAAAACATTAAAAATTTTAATAAGTGGCAATACAGGTTGTTCTCCTTAAGTCATTAGCACTATTTTGATTTTAACACTAATAAGGAATTAGCTTGTGTACTTGAGGTTGTAGTTGAATGTTGAGGTCCAATTAAAGGACCTTGGCTGCTTTGTGTAGATCTGCTGCTCAGGAAAGCTAGGCTGCTGGCTATGGATATGTGCAGGTTTGTGACAGGGAGAGGGCCAGCAGCACGGCAGTGGTACCAGGCAAACTGGGAGGTCATGCACAACTTCTCTTGAGGAATATGGGAACTTGAATTATACCATGCCTAGAACCCCAACCACGGGTTCTTTTTTGCCACCCAATAGAGAAAATAAGGAGTTCAAATCTTTCTTACAGTAACATGGGATATTCCATAAATATATATGCAAACAGCGACTTTCTCTGCATGACTTTACAAAGGCTCTGTGCATCCCCAGCTGTTACCCCACTGGAGTAGTTACAATCCTTTCTTTTCTCCTTTGTGATTTGTTGCTGTAAACATTGGACTATAATTAAGCAAGAACTGTATTGTTAGATAAATCCCAGCCCAAATAAAGCTCCTTAAGATCAATGTGTTACTAAGAAGCAGGCGTTCTTTAATATAGAACAGGATGCACGAGGGGATCCTTCCAGCTAATCTTGCACCCCAACAGAAAAAAGGCACCTTCCTTATATACGTTTGGGTACACAATGTCATATGTGCTTGGAGAGAGGTCTGCAGCTGTCATGAGACCTCGACCCAACCTCTCCCATTCACATGTTTGGTTAGTTAATGATGGCACTAATCTCCCTTTTAGCAGGCTAGATTGATATACTAATTTTCAAGATGCTCCTAAAAGGCAAGACTAGCCACACCGTCAACAACTGTGCTTAATTATCACCATACACAGCTACTTTAACATTCTCCATTCAGCAATGTTTGACTCTGGTCTTGGGATACTGGAGCATGCGTTGCTCTTGGTATCACCTTGAGCATGTATGGGAAAGGCTTACATTGCAATAATGACCATGCATAAATGTTCAGCTAACATCAAACTCCATAAGACTTACTAGCTGGAAAGTGAGAAGTGCAGATTTTAATGGCAGGTGGCACAGAACACCAGTGTCCCAGCCCTGTGTACCATGCATGAGTTTGCAATGATGCTTCTCACGGAATGTCTGACGAGGAAAGGTCTGTTAGAAGAGTTGTTCTGTTGAATACAGTGGTCAGTCTGTCCCATTTCCTTTGAACCTCAGGAGAGCAGGGTTTTGTTGAGCTGGTAGGTGGGATGGTTGTAGACAAACGGCAAGGAGGAGGCTTCATGTGCTCATTTGAAGGGAAGAAGCTTTCATTCTAATACTGCTGGTTGTATTCATGTTGCTACCAGAAGAAAAATATTCCCTTCCTTCTCAGAGGTGTGTTTATTATTTTCACAGATTATCACGTTTGTGTGTTTTGTTCATCTTTGTCAGTTATAGTGAGAACAATGTGATGATGTTCCACTGGGGGAAAAAAGTATCGTAGTAGTGCAAATGAAAACAGACTGACTTGGAATGGAGAGAAGGAAAAGCAGAAAACCATTGGTACATGGCAGCTTGGGAAGTAATGAAATTCTGGGGGTATAAATGCCCATCCTGGTACCGACACCAAAGCTGCTAGCTGAGCGCCTTGCACCAGTGGCTGGGCTGTGCAGGGCACTGTGCTAAGTACCTCTCGTTGCTGCTACAAGGTTTCATTGTTTGTGGCTGACATTTGCTTTTGTTCGGTTTTTCTTTTTCTTTTCTGGTCAGCGTTTGTATTTGATGGCAGAAATCTTCCATGTGAGAATATTACAACCAGCCTTGCTCTTATGAAGTCTTACATTTTAGCGGAAAGGCAGCTACAGGACACCTATAGTTCTGTCAGCATGGCAATAGAAAAGCAGATCACAGGCTCTGGCCCTCTAAAAAAAAATTAATTGTCCATAGGCATTCATGGTAAAATACATAGGTAACACAAAAAGTAATGCCTCCTACTTATTTCCATAGCAGCTATGACAGGTACAAAGAGCACAATAACACTATTAGATAGAGCAAATGCTCGGCTACAAAACAGTCTTCTTCAACATAGTTACCACCACTAGCTGTGCATTTTCATCAGCAATGAATGAGAGCCTGCATGCTGTGCTTGTCAAAATCTTCATGGCTGTCCAGAACATGCCTTATCTTTCACACTGCTGTTGCCAGCGCTGAAATGCACCACCCACACCTCAGTGTACTCACAGCCACTGTTTGGTCTCCATAAACACTCAGCAAGTGTCAGTGAATGTCACTGGGTGCCATTTTTTCCACATGGAGGAATTCAGTGACACACCTTTGCTTCATCTGTGCTTCTATATGAGACACCATTTTGTCAGACTGCCCCTCTGCTGCCATCTGTCCCACAGCAACAACATGTAATGGAATATTGGTGGGAAGGTTCAACCTCTAGTGCCACACCACCAACATCCACCTCCGATATTACGGGCCAACATCATAAAATAGGAGGCATTACTATCAATGCAGCCCCTGAGTAAGAGTCAGCGCATCTGTAGGTATGGAGCCTGTATCCATGCAAGCAGGAAGGAAGATACTTCTAACTCCGAGTTTTATTTCTCTCTAAAGAAATCAAAACGCATAGAAAATGTAACTCTCGTACTATTTTTTGCTGGATATAGAGTTTAAACGTGACATTTGTTTCCATTTGATTTTCTGACTAAGCTGTTTTTAAGCCCTTGCTCCAAGGACTCTTCTCAAAAACAATTCAAATCCATTATTTCTGAGCTAATATATATTTCTGAAAATGAATATAGACACTGTCAGATGCTCAAATCAGTAATAGCTTTACTTCAGATACATATGTGATTCCTATAAAACTTTAAGACATCCATAAATATTTACGGATTTTTTTCTACTTGGACATTGCTGCATTACAGATTGTGAGGGTCTTCAGTTTGCTTCTGTGGCACAAGATGAAAGATACAAGTGCTTTTTGAGCCTGAATTTAGTCTGAGTCAACACTAATTATGTGTTGTCTGAATCAATACAGTCTGGAGTGAGTGTTGTGAGGGAGGGAAGGACGGACTGTTTAATGAAACAGAACCCAGTCCCCTGACTTTGTAAATCGGTGTAAGGTGCCATGATGGAGGGCAAATATTTAGGCTTAGTGCCTGAACACCTGCAGGTTGATGCTTGCTGAAGATGGTGTGCTTAGCATCTCTTTGGAGAGGTGTTTGTGGTTCTCTGGTTTCCTTACCCTCTTTGCAAGCATACAGATGGGAGAGTAAGGAAAGGACATGTGAAAGGACATGAGTGTTCATGCCCTCACCTGGTATGCCCAAGGAGATGGCCTCCATGAATTCCTCCTGTCCTTGTACCTGCCTTGTTCAAGTGTTTGTGAATGCAGATATTAAAGAACCTACTTTGGCTCTGATTAAAGCTGTATCCTAGATGAGGCAATCTGATGGCCAGCTGGAGAGTAACTGCAGCCCCCAGTGTATGTGATGGTAGGGGAAGAGTTGACAAAGAAGTGGAGGGAATTCGTCTGAGAAAAGGAGTTTTCCTTTCTATTTCCAGACAGAAATCTGCTCCCTGTTTTTTCCTCGTATGTTCCTCCTTCTCAGCCCATGCTGCTGGGCTGGTGCAGCCTCTGCTCCCAGTGGGTTTCCTTCCTTCCATCTCCACTTGCTGAATTTCCTGTGCTTGCATGTGGGCAATGAGGGGATGCTTTCCATGGAGTAAACTACAAATTGCAGAATATGTCCCAGCTGGCTCGTAAAGCACTGCTGTAACTGAACTTTTCTTCTGTAATTATCACTCTTACATAATAACTGTGAGATCCCTCATTCAATTTGACATAAAAGTGGAAACTTTTTTTTATGAACACTCTTCAGCTAGTCTTTGTTAAGGCATTGTTCTTCCTTCAGCTTTAATTCCATCATACTTCTTTTGTCTAATTAAAATCCAGTTTATTTTCCCCCAGTTGTTAAAAACAAGATAACTTTTCCCATTCTCTTGACTAAATTGGATTTTAAAAACAGAACAGTCTTCCTTTTTTTGTCTAAAAGGATTTATTACAGTACTCGGTGTAATCATACTAATTAAGAATTGTGTGCCACTATTTTAACGAAGCTCCCCATAGAAACACTGAAAATCTTATGGTTCTTATCATTATGAATGGAATAGAACCAACTCTGAGCTGCAGTCTTTACTCAGACATTGCAAATTGTCCATGCAGCCTTCTTTTTTCAGTTGCACTGCAATCAATTTATTGGGCAACCCCTCCTAAAAGTAGATCTTCTCTCTTTCTATTAAGATTTAAGAAAGATTTAAACCAAAGCTTGTTGCCTAATGCGATGAGCAGAAGCAGGACATTCTGGCTGTGGGTTGGCTGTAGCAGTGAACAACTCAGAGCTCCTTGTGAAGGGCCCACAATGGTTGCTTTTGGCAGTGTGACCGTGCATCCCGAAGGGTGTGATCCTACCCTGTGCATCTCCTGGGCTGTACAGGCATGTATTTGGGAATGTATATGCATAGTCTTAATAAGCATTTCTCCATTGGTACTAATATTAAAAATATAAACATGACATTCTTTGTGATTATTCCTATTTTTTTCAGTGTATAATGACTGGTCCTATAAAATTCACATTAAACAAATCCAAAGATTGCCTTTGTTTATATATTTGCAGAACTCATGCAGCTTTTCAGCGAGGAATTCCCACAATCTCTCACTTCTCTCTGGTGTCAGACTGACCTCCACTCACGCCAAATAAACTTGCTGGCAAGCATGCTCTGGTTCTAATTGGTTTGAATTATAACAAGACACCAGGGGAGAAAATAAAGAAAAGAAAAAAAAAAAAAGACCAAAATGGAAAACACTAGTCTTGTACTAGTGCTATTCTGCAGCAGCTGCAGTAAGTTTTGCCCTTCAGCGCCCACAGTGTAAGGCAGTTTCCTCCTCTAGGTAGGCACCAGACTTTGTTCCCTATTTTGCTCCTATCTTTTATTTAGAAAGCAAGATTTATGATCTCATCTTAAAAATGCATTTAATTTTCCAGTGAAAACCTATCCAGATTTTCATAGATCTCTGATTTAATTAACAAATCTAGGAAATAGAGTTATGAGGTTATTTTTCAATCAACAGACTCATCGCAAATGAAACAAGTAGTTTAAAATTTGAAAAGGCAAGGATCTCTATGCATCACAAATAACCCTCTTCATCTAAGTAAAACTTTTCTCTGAATCCCATTTTTCAGAATTTGCAAAACGGATACGACTGACTTCCAAAACACTACATGTGGTTAAGCAAAGATACATGTTTTACTGAGAATGCCTACTGAATTGTTTAATGGTAGATATTGCCCCTACCATTAAGCCAAAGGCCACACACACTGTAAGGCTGGACACCTTTCTTTGGGGGCCGACATACGATTGCCATATCTGAGTGAAACATAGGACTCAGGGTATCGAGTTGATGCATAGTTAAAATGAGAGGCTGTCTGAGATTCTGAGAGCAAGAGGTGAGATGGAGGCACAAGCTCTGTACTTCAGAATACAAGAACCCAAACTTTGTGATCGTTTTGGTCACTCAACCCATAATCACATCAAGTTTCCAGAATGACTTGTAACACCAGTCACATGCACAGTGAACGTTAACCTGTATTCAGGCTCTGAACTCCAAAGCTGACAAGAAAATACTTCCAGATACTTAAGCTAAGCAGAAACATGATTGAAAACGGTGAGTCCTTCCCTCAAGATACCACATATGAAACATTTTATCACATAGGGAATTAAATACCTCATAGGAAGTATACAAGCTTATTAACTGGCATATGATGATAAGTTGTCCCTAGCTAGGAAAATGTACAGCTGCTGTATGCTTTGGCTTACCCAAAGCTCAATTTTTTTTTTTTTTTCCCATGAAAATTTGATTGGAGACTTCCTGCATATTAAACATTAGTGAACTCAATGATCTCCAGAACTTCCATAGGTGAAATGAGAGTCTAAACATCCTGTTAGTCTCTAGAAAGATCCTTATCCATGTGGCTCAAAACTGATTTGAAGTGTCTGCCTCTCATTTCAAAGGCAATATTTCTGAATTGATAGTTGGAGTTATTTTTGTAAACTGTATACATTTGTCTCTGATTCGCTGTTGGATGGATAACTTCGGGTTTGTTGCTGCAAATGTTCTGTTCAGCACCAGGAGCAGTGGTCATGAAGTTGGCACAGAATTCTCCTCTCCTTTACCAGCAAGGACCAACACTCTTTGTTTAAAGTCCACCATCCTCCAGCAGCGTCTGTATGTAACAAGATAGTGAAACTTTTCTAAAACCTTATTTCTGAAGGATTGGAGGTTTGTCATAGGATTTTAGCAGGCATATTTAGTAGTTAGTATCTCTACGGATGATCCTTAGAAATTTCCATTGGTTTGCAGCAACTATGTGCTGGAACCATATTATTGAAGATATACATGCGCTATAATTGCAGCATTCTAACGCTGCAGTCAGGGAAACATAATGTAATGACATACACGGAGTTTGGTGCCAGGATGAAACAAGAGGTGCATCGTTTGTCTGCTATACTCACTGCTTGAGACTAAACAGGGAAGCTGCTAGGGTCTTTCTCCTTTTGGGGATCTGATGCTGTGTCTTTGTAAGTTATGTCTTTGGAATTTGGGCGCTCTCAATGTTCCTATCCCTGGAAAGAAACGTGCTTGGGTACAAGCATCCAGACACAGGAAGTTGCAATTTCAGAGCTCTAAATGCCCACAAAAGAGGCTTGTGAAAGTTCTTCTTGCTTCAACTCTATCTCAAGATAACCCTGAGCAGGGAGGTGATTCTTGTTCATGTGATTTGTGTAGTTTCAGAGGATGAAATGCGTGATGTTTCAAAGTCATGCTCTTTCTCACACTGGCCTGATTTTGGCCAACAGCAAGAAGCTATCTAATTGGGTTTGAAGGTTCTGTCATCTCATTAAGCAATAATATAATGTTAAATCATTCCCTTTTAAAATTTTAATTTTTCAGAGCTTTGGCATTGCATATCAATGCATACGGTAACTCCAGAACTTTTAAATTATCATAAGGTGGTGAGTCATAAGAGTAAAGGCTGCTCCACCTTCTCACATTCCTTATTTCAAGCCAACCCTGCAAGCGCTTTGCGCCTTGCAAACCAAGTAGTCAAATATCATTAAAAAATAGAATAATGGGTAATAGTTGTGATAGTCTCATGCAGGTAAAATGCTTCTTCAACTCTTTTGAAAATACAGAAGTGTGCAAACAGAGGTGTTGTTATCCACATCATCGTAATTCAAATGCAAAATGGACAGTTGAGGCTAGAGAGCTGAATCCAGTGATGGGTTAGGGATGCAGAGCAAGAGGTGACAGAAGACCAGGTTTTCTGTTTGTGTAATCTGTGCTATAGAAATGAATGGATTTCACTTTGTTCTGTAAATTAAATTCAGTCTTGGTTAACGTGTATGATAGGAGGGAAAGCTGATGGATGTTTCGTCACTCTGCTTTGTGCTTCTCATAACCAAGAGGCCATCCTCTTTATCATTCCACTTATTCTCACAGCAAAGTCCCTGAAGTCTTCCTCCCCACTTATGAGAGCACCTGAGGCATGTGTCTCGCAGCCCCATGCTCCTCAGCTTTTTTATCATGATTTGCCTGATGGACTGGGAAAAGGAACTGTTGCGGGCTGCCCTGACATCAGTGGGTCCAGCTGCAAGCAGGAATGTTCCCATAATAAAGGAGATAAACGTGCAAGATTGAATAGATCCAACTTTCATAATAAAGTGGTTCAATAGGAGACTGGTGGCCACAATTCATTTGATTCTGGGAACGCATTCACCAGAAAACAGTTAATAAAAAAAAAATGGAGACGTCTCAGGAGAATAAAAATAAAATGGAAGAGTGGAAGGGAAAAAAGAAGTAAAGCTTAAAATAGGCAAATACATCTATCACCTAGAGAGTGGCAGTTTTGGTTCTGATTCAAGAAGGCACTTAAACATTTACTTAAGTGCTGCTCTGAATAAGAATGCTGTCCCGAGTTTAAAAGAAAAGGAGATGGTAGCAGTCTAAGCATCTAGCATCGTGGCCCTGATTTAGGAAGCGATTACTTGGGAAGATGTAAATATTAAAAAGCTACATTTCATTTGTTCAAAATAGGATTTTTGCAATTTCAAGTGAAGCACTTCTTTGAACATGTAGATGTTACAGAATAGGATGGTAATAAACATTTTCTTGGAAGTGATTCCAGCCTGGCAGGGAAATCTGTTCATTGACCCCAGAGATGTTTTTCCTGTTGCTCCATCGGTACATTAAAAAATAAAAACAAAAGACTGTGAAGGTAAACTGGAATTTACAGAAATGTGAACCTACCTCTATTTCAGTGTTAACTTTCCAATAATGATCTTTGAAGTCTGCTGAGGGAAACCCTCCCTCTTCCTATTACCCTTAATATGTTATTATTCAATTTTAGCTCCCCTGCCAGGGGAATCTTTCCTACTCTGATCTCTGCTGTAAAAGGATTGAAGAAGCACAAGCAAGCTGACAAAGTCTGAAGGAGCAAACTACACCAGGTTCATACATAATGTAGCCATCACATCTTCTGTTCTTTTAATATCACTGAATTCATATGATATTCACCGCTTGCACTCAGAAGAGATAGAGATGTATCCATTCTTTACTTACGGATATTATTTCTACACTAATGAGTTCTTTTTCTGTCAACAGATAAAAATTCAGGAGACAAGGGATTCCTCCCCTCAAGTTCTCTTGATTATAAAACATTTTACATAATTAGCAATAAATTATATCATTTTCTTAGAAAATAAATATTAACATAGATCTCACATGCTATATTATAATGCCCTTCTGAATGATTCCAAATGCAAATGTAAGCTGAGAAGCATTCTGGACTTATAAAAACAAACAAAACAACAAAGGCAACTGAAGATAAATTTAATTACAAAGACAACTTGCTTCAATGGCATAAAAAATTAATCTTATGTAACTTTAAAATGTATGCCTACTGCACTGAGTCCCAAGGCAATACTATATTATGAAGCAGACTTACTGTAACCATGGGGAAGCAGCTGATACAGACTTCCTAGAGCACTTGCTGGTATGAGTAACCTAGAACATTTGATGGGACATCACTGCAAGTGTTTCGTTTGCATAGATACATTACTAACAGTTAATAGTGGAGAGTCTGCAAGGAGGTCTTTTCCAACCTTAATGATTGTGCGATTCCATTTAGGGACGTGGTTAGCGGGCATGGTGGTGATGGGTTGACGGTTGGACAGATGATGCCAAGTGGCTGGCATCACACTGTAATTTCTTCTTAACCAGCATCGTTTGCAGGGTAGCAACATGCAGCCAGGTCATCAGCTGTTGCACTGGGAATTGAGAGGACTGAACACACTCAGAAGCAGTTTGCTTTCTGCAAAAACATCCCCTGGAAGTTCTTAAATGCCCATTCTCCAGTGGATGGGATGTGCAGATATTAAAGCAATATGCAAAGGTTGTAAAATGCAGAATCCTCCTTGCACAGTCATTTGTGGTTTGGTCAGGGGGAGGAAGAACTTGCAAAAGGAGGCTTGCAGATAGGATTCGTAAAAGGCAATCCTTAATGCATAACTCCTGGCCAAGAAGTCCATTATCTGGAAAGTGGGGCTTTTGAAAATCGTTTCTTCTAGCTTTTCCAGAAATACCTAGTTTAATGCCTTTAAATAGACGCAGAACTGAGCAATGGGATGAAATCCTCCCACATGGTACAATATGCTCTGGGCTCAGCAGCAGCTCTTGTGAGCCAAGAAAGTCTTCTGAGGGCCTGTGTGTGGGGGGAGGATGTGCATGGGCATCCTTGCTGCTGCTTTGTGCATCCCAACGCTCAGACACAGAGCAGCCAGGCTGCGTGCTGTCAGACAGCTCTGCGGGTGGGAGTGCTGGGCAGCTGCCAGGTCCCAGCGGCTGCTCCCCTAAAAACGCTCCAAGAGATCAGTCAGAAACTCTTCAGCTTTGAGAGCTTGTGGAAATAGGTTGGCCGGTGTGCCACAGATGGCTTCTTAAGTTGGGGTGGGTTAGCTGACCTTTCGCATTTCTTTTCACCCCATTTCCTGCAGCTCTGTGATCTGTCTTCTGAGGAACAGCCAGTGCCAATTTGAGATCCTGAATAGCATATGAATGATCGTTCCTGATGAAAGGCTGCTGCTCAGCCCTGCTTCAAGTTTTCAGCCTTCCCTACAAACCCACAGCATTATCAGCTGGTGAGGACAACCCGTGTTGTGGTTGCAGCTTCCTATGGGAAGTGATTTGGGTGAAGAGCAGGATTACTCATTCTGCTCTCACCTGCTGTAGGCCCCTTTGAGGACACGGGACACCTGGAGTTGGAAGAAATCAGGGCCACAGTTTAGGTGGCTCTTGTCTGCCCAGCACTGTGCCAGCTACATGGCTGTGAGAGGTTGCTTGTGAATTTAGATAGCTTTGCATCCAGCATCTGGCTTATGCTACCCATGTATTTGTAAGCACAAAAAGGCTACTTTCTGCTTCCTGATCTGCCTACAGAAACAGCTTCCCACTATGTCAGTAATGCTGCCTCAGTAAATATTTCTAACCCAGGTGACATGGAATCCCTCTTAGCTATCCTGGAGCATCCAGCAGGGCACTCGCCCCTTCTCACCAAACTGAACATTGCTTGCTTTTCCTTTCATTCCCAAGCACTTCCCAGGAGATGGGATGTGCTGTCTGTATGCTCACTCTATGCATCTGAATTAGGCATCAGAATTTCCCACTACATTTAATGGGAAGAGGGTTTTAGTGCACGATATGCAGAATAGGGGTCTTGGAGGTAGGTACCCCACAGTGGCCATTCCCTGTTGCAAGCAATGATGGGCTGGCAGAGCACATTCATGAGGAGGACTGGAGTTAGCTGCGCTCCTCTGGATGAGGGAGGAATGCTTCAAGAATGGAGGCTGGTGTGCAGCAGCAGAGAGACAGCAACTTTGGCTTGCCTGGAGTAGAACTCTGCAAACAGCCTAATGGGCAGGAATAAGATCCTATTAAGTTGAGGTGTGCGTGCCCTTGTTTGGGGTGAAGTACTCCTGGGTTAATGTGGTTTGGAGGCTGCCTTACTCCCAGGCAAGAAGCGTGTGTGCAGTGCTTTAACAGGCTTTGATAGGCACTTATTAACTTTGTGCGCTTAGTTGGCTCTTCATGAATTTCTGAAGTATTGAGTCTGCTGGGAGCATTGTTGGCTTTATTTTAGCTTTTATTGAAGTTTTACCAGAAAACAACAATCACTGGGATTTCTCGGTGAAGAAAAGCAATGCTCTCTCCCCATCCCAAAACAGACAAACAGCCCCAAAAGAGATTTCCTCCATACACTCTCTGGGTAAAAAGTTAGCAGTGGTAGCAGAGGTGTTCCCACTCAGTGACACTGTCATAGGAAATGCCAATAGCACCAAACAATAAGACAGGGTCAGTTACTGGAATGTGATTTGATGAAAACACATTATGTAGTTTAAAGGTCCGGTTTTGACAATCTTTATTATTACTTTATGGGTTTCTATATAAAATGTTGAACTTACCGTATACTGTGCTAGTAATATTTATGAAATTGTATTAGAAAATGCAATAAAAGTTTATAGGATTGTCATTACTGTAACTATAAAGCAACAGCACATCCAACATGCCACCAGTGGAACAGTAATCAAGTGCACCAGACAAGTCAAGAGACCTCAGGGTGCCGATGCTAATCTGGGCACAGCTGTGCACTCCTCCTGGGAAAATAGGGCGCTGTGAGTAAGGAAATGATGGGTTTTGTCAGAACGCGTTGCAGAGCACCTTGTCCTTGCAGCATGCCCTGCAGAGGAGGTGTCTGCAGAACAGCCCCGGGCGCTGCGCAGAGAGATGCACGGAGCCCAGGCGTGGGGGGGGGAGCGGGTGTCGGTAATTATTAACTGCTAATAGCGAGAGAAACCATTATGGTGCACAATGGGCTTTCCTTTCACACCGCTAATTGTGTGATGAACTTACTTTGGCAGTAAATTGTCACATCTGCTGCGGAGAGAGATTGCACTTAGGGAAATAAAATAAATACAGTTGCTGTTCCTTTATCCTTGAATGATTGAGTCGCTTTAAAAAAAAAAAAAAAAAAAAAAAGAGCTTGGCAGATGGAACATATTATTTGTTAGACAAGGCTTCAGGAGGAGGTAATCACTTTTTTTTTTAGACAACTGATATTGTAGGAAAATCAGGCAAGCTTTCTCAAGCCCACCTCAATTTGTTCTTTCTGCTCTGATTGCACTTCAGAGAGCAACTCCAGCGGTCCTGGGCGAGCGATGCGTTTTGGTGTCAGGGCTAACCTGAGCTTTATTCCACTTGCTCCTGCCTCATCATCCTGCCCCTGCCCCATGCTGCAAAGAACAGCTGTCTGCAGCTGGAGAGACCTTGGCTGGTAGGGCCGAGCGTGGTGCCAGCGAGAGGCTGAGCTGCTGGGCCGCCATCTTCCTCCCACTGACACCCAGGGTGTGCTCATGGCCATCCGGAGCATGACATCTCTTATTAGTCTTCAGTCTTAACAGGCCAAAGTCAGTTGCAGGTGTACTTCAGTGAATTAGGAATAAAAGGTGTGGGAGGGGAGAAGAAGAAAATGTTGCAGAGTGATTTAATTATGATTTCCTTGGGCCACAGTGATCTGTACACAGGATTGGGATTTTTGTATCACAAGGTGCATATGGAAAGATGATAATGTTACAGTAGCAGTTGTCACATCCTTGGGGGTTCATTTATGTGTTAGAGATATATATTGCAGAAAAGAGACAACACATATGACATAAAAGGAGGAAAGGAGGATTCTGTTCTACAAAGCTGTGTTTGCCAAAGACTTCCAGTCTTCAATTCATGAGAATTTTTTGTTAATGGAAATGGGAACTTTGGCTGAGACAGGCAACATTTTTATCAAAACCTTGCTCCTAGCAGTACTGAATGGCCTTTCTAAAACTATCCCTGTATTTTCAGACGTTCCTAATGATAAGTGGGTGTCTCAGTTTTTGAATGATGAGGCATTAGAGGGCTTTGTTTTTTCTGATGCTGGGTACAATGCTCTAACATTATGTGCAGGCTGACTGTCAAAGAATGGCAGGGAGCTCTGGAGTGCCTTCGCAATGATCTCAAGTTGCTGGAGAGAAGTGACAAATCTTTTATTTAAATGTCCTCTTGCAAGATTCCTACTTTCAAATTTGTGTCTGTGTCATATCAGTCCCTCTGTTCAATACCAATTGCCTTTTTCACATGTCAGGTCAGTATCACTGTGTTTGCGCTGCCCACAGCCACATTTACACAATCCTTTTGTCACTTTGATTGAGACAAATGCAGGAAGTGACAGATGGGTTAATGGTCCTACCACGGTGTCATCGCATCGCCGCAGGAAACAGCATCAACATGCAATCAGAGCACGATGTGTGCTATTACAGTTCATTTGTCTTTAGAACAATTTTGGAGAATCAGTGGGTGTCCTATGGTTCAAGATCAGCCGTAAAAATACACATGCTGCTCCTCTGGGTTGTTCAAGCATTATTCCATTCCTTTGCTCCTGCAATGTGGTCCTGAGCCTTAACTCTGCATCTCAAGCTGGCCAAAAGTCCGAGCTTCAGTTTATAAGCAAATTTTGTTTCAGTTCACAAAAAAAAATGAAAGTCTTCAAAAAAAAAAAAAAAGTTCACCCTAGGTCCCAAAGCACTGTTGCCCAGGAACCTGAAAGCATCTTTGCATTTACCATTGCAGGTGCTCAGTGGAATTCACATTTGTATGACTTTCTGGGCTCCCACTGTCCCTGGATTCAGTGAGCATCCAGCCAGTCAAGGAGGCTCCTACAGATTTTCCTTTTCTAACAGGACATTTTGTCTGTAAAGAAATCTCCACTACTCACGTTGCACACCAGGGTACACAGCTCCTGCAGGATCCATCCATGCATTTCTCAGGCTTCAAGAATTTGGGCAGCCTGCACAGCACTCTGCTCTCTCCCTGTCCCATTCTTGGCCCTCTCGTTGCAGTCTCCAGCACTGCCTCCTCTCTCATACAGAATCACTCCTACCACTCTCAGCTGCTTGCAGTAGTTCCCATCATCACCTGCCCCTCTGCCCCACTTTGCATCCCTGAAGCAATCCTTCTGGCCAGTTGTGCTGCCTGCCATAGGAAGTTTCTTCTCTCACTGGAGGCCGATGCCCTCAGTGCTAACACACCAGCTTCATTAGCTCGGTTGATCATCCACCTCCTTTTACACCGCTTCCCCTACATTAAAGCACTCCACAATAGAATGTTTTGGTGTTACATCTCTTCCGCGAATAGTGAGGCGTTTCTGTGAAAATACATTATAAAATAAATTGTATTGCATTGTATAGGAGTCATAATATAACATTCACTGGAGAAAGCAATTACTTGCTCAATAATGCCACAACATTCAGCTCTTCTGCTTATGGGGCTCAATAATGCCACAACATTCAGCTCTGCAGCTTGTAAGGGCAGAAGGGTATGTTCCTTAGTAAAATAATTGTATTTTAATTTAGAATATTCTCTTTCACTAAACATGAAGACTATACAAACCTGCAGAAAAGCAGTCTCATCATGACTATAAGAAAAATGGACTTCTTTCATTTAATTTATTTTGAGAAAATATATTTCCTGCTTCTTTTCAAAATTGTTATTTCTCAACATGGATGATCAAATGAATTAGACTTCTTCCTGTTTGAATTGCAGGCACAGTGTAGGACTGGGAGAATACAAATTGCAGAAGTTATTTCTGTGGAAGTGTAGTTATAACTTGCCATTCTTTAAAAATTGTGGGATTTTTTAATCTTTTTTCAGATCTTCCGTGACTTGTAAACAAAAATTTGAGTCCTCTTGCACATTATGTAACCAAATGTAGCCATCTTTTCTCAAAGTGTCCACAAAATGGCAAGGTTTAAATGGCTCCCAGTATGAGTACTATGTCTTGGTAAGTTTGGCTTGATGATGATATTAAAAAATAATAAATTATTAAATGTTCAGGAAGGGACTCCATTTGCCCCTTGTTTCAAGTCATTGAGTGCTTCATCGTCACCCCACTTCTCCAAAATAAAGTGCAGTTCTACTACAGTCTTTAAATGCTTCTGCTCAGCTGCTTCTTGCATCAGTTTCTCCCTGTGAACTGTCTTTTATATTGTTTTCTAGATATCTTGGATCAGTGCCATAAAGTTCCTTTGCAATTCTTTAGCAAGTTTCAGACTATTTGTCATTTCCTAGTATTTTGACGCTGCATCCATTTGATCTTGATTTAGATGTTCTCCCTTGTTCATTCACTGCATCAAAAAAAAAGTGTGGTCAGCAATTCAAGGGTGATTCTGCCCCTCTATGATTCTATGAAGGGACTGCTTAATTCTGGCCATTTTACTAATACCCATGAATTTTTCCTTACCATTAATTTTGGTCAATGGCTGTGTGCAACTCCCTCACTTAGAATCATATAATTGTTTGAGTTGGAAGGAACCCTCAAAGGCCATCTAGTCCAACTCCCCTGCAATGAACAGGGACACCCACAGCTAGATCAGGGTGCTCAGAGGCCCGTCCAGCCTGACCTTGAATGTGTCCAAGGATGGGTCACCTCTCTGGGCAAACTATTCCAGAGCTTCACGACCCGTATCATAATTTTGTTACTTATACCCAGTCTAAATCTCTCCTCCTTTAGTTTGAAACCATTTCCCCTTGTCCTGTCACTACAGACCCTGCTAAAGAGTCTGTCCCCTTCCTTCTTATAGCCCTCCTTCAGATACTGACAGGCCACTATCAGGCCTCCCTGGAGCTCCCCAGGTCCTTATTGGCAGGGCTGTGCTCCATCCTTACATCCTCCAGCTTGCATTGATAGTGGATTGCCACAATCCTAGGTGCAAAACCTTGCACTTGGATTTGTTGAACCTCATGAGGTTCTCCTGGGCCCACCACTCAGCCTGTCTAGGTCTCTCCGAATGGTATTCCGTCCCTTGGCATGTCAGCTGTACCACACAGCTTGGTGTCATCTACAAACTTGCTGAGGGTGCACTCAGCCCCACTGTTGATGTAATTGAAAAAGATATTAAAGAAAAAGCACCAATCCCAGTACTGATCACTGATCCCCATCCAGACATTGAGCCATTGACCACCACTCTCCTGGTGCAATTTCACAACCAGTTCCTTGTTGAACAGTCCACCCACTGAATCCACATCTTTTCAATTTGGAGAGAAGGATGATATGGGGGACCATATCAAAGGCCTTACTGAAGTCCAAGTAGATGACTTTAATGACCCTTTCTTTTCCATTGTTGCAGTTACACCATCATAGAAGGCCACAAGGTTGACCAGGCAGGACCTGCCCTTGGTGAAGCCATGCTGGTTATCCCATATCACCTCTTTCTTTTCTATGTGCCTTAGCATAGCTTCCAGAAGGATCTGCTCCGTGATCTTTCGTGGCACTGAAGTGAGGCTGACACGTCAGCTGTTCCTTGTGTCATCCTTTCTACCCTTCTTAAAAATGAGTGTAGGAATAGAATGTTGTTTCTGCATTAGAACTAACAAGATAAATATTTTCCTAATAGTTCTTTTTTGAGGGGTCTTTTTACTTCATCAGGGGTCTCTGGTAGTCTTCGCATGCTCAGTGGATAGGTGAAGTAATTTATAGTCACAGAGATAAGGTAGATGGAGCAATTTATAGGTATGAAGACTGCAGCTCTTGTCTGTCCAGCCATCTGGAATACCTCTGAGCCTCGAGTTAAAACAAGTTAGACATCCCACTCCTAAATAGTGTGATAATGCCTTTACAAATCAAAAACCCTTGACAAGTATATCAATTGGCTCATTATATTGGAAGATTACTAATTTTTGGTGCTGGACAGACAAGACCTGAGTGATAGAAAATTTAAGGAGGAGAAGTTAAGTAACTAGCAATATGCATGTTTAGCTAGCAATAATTTATGTTTAACCAGTATCCATATGTTTAGTTAAGCGTCGGGAAGAGTTGTGAACCTGAAGTACTCAGCCAATGAGGAACCAGGGGAGGAAAAGATAAATGTCAGGTAATAGGGCATAAAAGATGTAACACTGTCTCTGCAGGTGCGCTCCTGCTTGCAGGATGCCCGCCATTGCAATTGCGAATATAATCTGCTTTTACCAGAGATACTGTCCTGATAAATTATTTGGATATTTCCAACAAGAGTGATATTGCCTTTTTTCCTGTCACCATGGATTTCACCTGACCATCATGACTTTTCAAATATCACTGATTGGCTTGGTGACTACATCAGCCAGTTCTATCAGGACTCTGGGATGCATCTCATTGGTACCCACAGACTTATGGATCTTCACGTTCCTCAGGTGGTCGCAAACCTGCACTTACGGCAGGAGGGATGTTGCTCTCCCAGTCATCACGTTCTGACCCATCCACTTGAAGGATGTGTGAAGAGCAATTGCAAAAATGTTGTTTGGTACCTCAGCATTCTCCTTGTCTATGGTTACCAGCGTGCTTCCTAGCAGGGGGCCCAGCAGGCTCCAACCTTTGTGTAATGTAGCTGTAGTGATGCACCAGGCCAGCCAATAAATGGAAGCAAATGGAAACTGGATTGTGGTCTTCTGTCAGAATTGCCCTTTAGCAACGTGTTAAGTAGTTCTGTAGCATAAACTATGTGTGTGTTTTCTCAGCCTAAGTACAAAAGAGCACAAATACAAGGCAAGAAAATGTCTCATATCTCTACATTGTTGTTGTTTGTTTGTTTTTTAATTAAAAAGTATTGTTAAATCTCTGTTAAGCACCACCAAGTTCCCAATCAAGAAAGTTCTTAGAGATTTTAATATCACACACACATGTACATAACATCTTCTGTGTAGAACTGAGTAGTTCATTGCATTTTTCTTTTCTCCCTTGTCTTAAACCAGTTTGGTAATCCAAAACCCTTCATTAAATTAATGACAGTCCGTGTAGAGCTTTCCTTTGGCAGTGTTAGTCTGTCAGATGAGCTGTGATAGACCAAGACAAAAAAAAAAATCAATATTTATGTTAAGTAAATGACAGTTGGCAAGTGTCATGGTTTTATGATTTTCAGTTATTGGTAGTAGCGACGGGCGGTGTGTACAAAGGGCAGGGACTTAATCAACGCAAGCTTATGACCCGCACTTACTGGGAATTCCTCGTTCATGGGGAATAATTGCAATCCCCGATCCCCATTACGAATGGGGAAATGTCCAAAGTTAAATGTAATTGATCCATACAGCGCAGAAGTGGAAAAGCAAAACCGTGGCTAGTTTTTTCAAGGTCTGAAAGTATGAGCAAGGCATAGCTTGTTGAGGACCATACTCAGATGGCTGTCTTAATAGCCAAAGAGATAACGTTTTGCTGCTGATGTTTCAGTAGGTGTGTGTAAGAGTGACCACTAGAGAAAGCAAATGCATCCCATTGCTGGAAGACTCACGGTGAAGTATTTCAGATAGCAGTTACAAATCAAAGATAGAAAATGGTTTGATACTAAAACTTTGCTGGCTGCAACCTCCTGCTTAGAGCACTCGAAATATATAGGGAACTAAAAATAATAGATAGATAGAAATTTGGCAGGATGCTCTCTGGGGTCTAAACAGTGTGATGTTGTATAATTTGTAACTGCATGGATACTTGTCAGCATAGTCTGCGTAGAGGAAATGCGCTGTGCGAATCCTTACTAACGTGTTACATGGCTGGGTGCTGCAGGGATTGAGCCACCTGGCATCTCTACTCTTCCCTGATATTGCAGTATCTGCTATGAAGTGTGCCCCCTGGTTACCACATGCACCTGCACTTAGCAGTTCCATTGTCAAAGCCATTAAAGCTCTTTTCTCTTTGCCCCCCTAGGATATGATGAGCTACTCGTGCTGCAGGAGGCCAGCCAGTGCTGAAGGGGAGTGCCTCATCTGTCGTCCAGCCATGCCTCTCAGATTTTTGAAGATTAATTATTTATCAAAGATGCTTCTGCAAGAAGTTTGGGCAGTACATGTCATCTTGAATTATTCCTGACATTTTTTTTCCAATGCAGCACACGGTGAGTTCATTGAAAGGAGTAAAGATGCTTTATCTTTACGATATCAAAGAACATGCTGGAGACAAATGTTTCTCAACTTACTTGCATGCCAGCCATCATGAAAGGCAACATTCTCTGAGAACAACACCCCAGATTCCAGCTTGGATGTTTGGCTCCCCGCATGTGGGAGATTCCCATCTCCGTCAATGGGAGCTGAAACATACCAGACTGATGATTCTGGGTGTTGAAAGACTTTTTGTAACATCACATGCATTGTAGTAGACTCAACAAGACAATATCCAGTATAATTACCATCTTGGAACGAAAAGGAAGGTGTATGAGGGGGCATGAGAAGTAAGTTACACTCATTCTTGGGCTCAGGCATGTGTGAGAATGGAAGATCATGCTGGAAGGCTCCATGTGCATTTAGCCTGTGCACCGAGCCCACCAATTTCAGACCAGCCTAAGCTGTTTCTGTTAATAAAGTGCTCAAAAGGAGACTTCAGTGATGCACCAGCTGTGTGCCAACTCTCTACACAGGAGACAAACAGCCTACTTTTACAAAGCAAAAGCATGCAAAAATACCAAAACACAAGCATTTTTAAATTCGTTTACATTAGTTATGATTTTATGTGAACATTTGCATAGGAAATATATTGTTTGCAAAGACGTTTCTTTTAGGAGCTTAATGTACATGAAACCTCAAATAAATGTATATCTGAAGAAGCCTGGTCATTCACAGGCTTCTGCAGGCATCCTTTACTACCTTTGTAAGAAACCAACCCATATAGCATGCTCAGTAGTTACTGCAGAGATATTATTTGGACACCAAGCAACGCGAAGCTGGACCTGGAGCTATCAGCCACTACACTGCTATTGCCTTGGAATTAAGCAGTTTATAACGAGTAAGGATTTCAGCCACTAAATAAGTAAAGACAGTTCATAAGTGCCCATTTCCATGTTCATCCTCTGAAGCACCTGATAACAGAGCAAAGCTGGTGATGGGGCCAGGACGGACATCTGCTCCATAAGCAACAACTGCTGGGATTTGTGCCCCAGGAGCATGTGGATGAGAAGTTTTGCTGGTCAGCTCATGAGCAAATACTCATGCTAGCAAGTGGTTGGTGAGAGCTGCAAAAAATACTCCCTGATAAAACTCAACAGCTCTTAGATACAGGGCTTAAAATATCAGAATCAAAATATATATATCAAAATATCCTTTTAAATATCCTATTTAAAAGGATAAACTTCTCCTCAAGCCTGAACCTACACATGGGAGATGGAGAGTGCTTGTTTTCAACATGGGAGAATATTTTCCCCCTTCCAGCAGCTCTCAGCCAGCAGCTTCATCTTACCCACTCTACAGGAAAAGGACATTGAACAAGAGTAGACAGGAGCTCCTTCCTCTCCACCAGCAAACAGGTAAGAAGTTTTGGGCTTTATGAATTGGAGCAGGCAAAGGAAGTGACATTAATATTTCCAGTGCAGTGGGGAGTGTGTCCTCTCCTAGTGTTAGCTAAGACACTACTGCATCTCCTGTTGCTCTGTAGGAACACTACATGGTTACGCTAAGAGGAGAATAGCAAGTGGGTGTCTTTATGTGGCCTGTATGACAGGGTTTTTTTTGGAAAATATGGTGCTTGTGGTGTACAGAATGAGCTCTGAATGAAAGGGAATGACTCTGACACATGTCAGAATGGTGTGCTTGAGTCTGTTCCCAAAGATCCTTTGAGATATGGGCTTCTGAGCACATAATGTGATCTCAAGTAGCAGCCTGGCGTTTATTATGGTGTGTATCTC
Organism: Numida meleagris; assembly: GCF_002078875.1. Taxonomy (NCBI): domain Eukaryota; kingdom Metazoa; phylum Chordata; class Aves; order Galliformes; family Numididae; genus Numida; species Numida meleagris. The sequence goes on along the minus strand of NC_034413.1, from coordinate 42,123,168 downwards.
CAAATCTTTGCTGGTTTGAGTGTTGGCCAACAGGTCAACAGATCTTCAGGTGGGGATGTTGTGTTCTCTGCTATAACAGAGAAAGTCAGGGGAAACCTGTTAGGTAGGCTGCAGGTCTTGGTCAGCTTTCTTTACAGTTTGGGAAAGAGGCTGTAGAAAGTACTGAAGCCACCATATTTCCAGGAATCCTATTTCTTGTGCTTCACAGCGTGAGCACCGATTGCCTACAGGTGTGGGGTTATTATTTAAGCCCCCAGGCAGCTTCTAGCCCCTACCAGTGTCCAGGAGCTGTACTGATGGGCCACAGTGTTGCTCAGGAGAACCAAGGTTGGAGGCTCACAAAGCAATTGCCTATTGTGATCCCCATGTCTAGCACAGTGGCGTATGCTCTCACAGGGCAAGTATTGAGTTCTCAGCAAAGCATGAGCATAATGCTTCTTTAGGTGTCAAATCTGAGGTACCCTGCTCTCTTTTCTTTTTTTCTTTGGCAGAGCTTACCTTTTTTCCATCTATGAGCCACAGCAAAGGTTAGGATTTTTCTCATTTTTAGAGGTTTACTCTGTGCTTCCTCTCACTTAATGATACAAGAATACCTTTCTCTTTGATTTCTCCCTCCTTTTATGTTTCTCTGCTTGTGACTAACAGAGTCTTTTAATCTGTGGCTTCCCTTCCATACAGGTTGTACCTACGTCACACCACACACGTGTTTCTCTCTGAACCTTCTTCAGTGTTTTTCTTTGTCACCTCTCTGACTTCTTTCTGTACTGCCTCCTGCTTCGGGGCACTGTCACTAATTCTTGGATGAGTCAAAGAGAAAATTGGGAAGCTATCAATACAGGACTGTCTGAGTGTGGTTTCAAAATCTCTCCCTTGATCTATGTGGCCAAAAAGCCTTCTATTCTTTACAGAGGCTTGTTTGTTTGCTGGCAATTACTGATAGAATAAACTGTGAGGTACTTAGTTTCTACTACAATTTGCTGCTATGTGAGGTGGGGGGAAGAGCACACTTTATTATCTATTTCAGTGGCAAATATCTGACTTTTTTCCTGTTTATTTTGTGCTGTTTCTGCACATCTGTGTTCTGCCTTTTTATGATCTTGCAGTGTTTCATGTGCTGCTTCTTTTCATATTTTATTTCCCTGTGTGGAGTGTCTGAATTTAAGTTCCACTGGAACTGAAGCCTGTTATACATACTAATGCAGGCCCGCAGCAGACCTGGCCTGCCAAGCCATCGTTACTGTACATAATGTATTTTTCAGCACTGAAGCACTTGCTTTGAGTTAAAAAAAAAATCTAATTTTCTTAATTAACTTTTTTATTGAGGGTTTAATGCATGTTCATTACAGAAATTGCAGCTCTCCTTTGAAAATTGACCATAAAAAAAAAAAATTCCTTTGTGGGGTTCCATATTTATTGTGCCTTAGTGATTTTTCAGATAAAATGTACTCTGTTTGATAGTAAAATGCTGTTTTCGTTTTTCTACCTGGCAGCCTTGTGCATTCAGCCAGGCTCTGCCTCTCACTGGGCTTTTCCCTTCCAACACATCAGCAGCAGCAGGGCAAACTTCAGCTCCTGCTCCCACCTGCCTGGGCAGCGGGCTATGCAGGTGTGATGGAGCCCAGCCTACAGACTGCTTCTCACGGTGCCAGAGGGAACTCACATCTGGCATGCTCCGTACAGCCAACAGTTCTAAGGAAATTGGGGAAAATCACTTCTCTCTTTCTGCTGTGGTTACCAGCACACATGTACTTGAGGTCTGCAGGATGATGCAGTTGGCCTCTTCCCGTGGTTGTATCCTGGAAAGCAGCTGTGCTTCTAGACAGGAAAATAGGCTCTTTGGAGTGGTACAGCTGCTTGGGTTGATAGCTGTTCCACAGGTAGAATCATAGAATCCTAGAACAGCTTGGGTTGGAAGGGAGCTCAGAGATCATCTTGTTCCAACACCCTGCCATGGCAGGGCTGCCACCCACCATCTTAGGCTGCCCAGGGCCTCATCCAGCTGGGCCCTGAATGTCTTCAGAGATGGGGCATTAACAACTTCTCTGGGCAGCTTTTGCCAGTGCCTCACCACTCTCAAAGAGGGCTCAGGGCAAAACATTTCCCTGCTACTGGGAGGCTGTGGCACTTTGGATTGTCTGATTCCTGAACAAAGGGAGGCTCAGCATTGCTTCCAGGGCTACAGCTTTTGATAGCGCGTGTGTAGCTGGGCATGGTGGGCAGCAATGTTCCTGCAGGGGGAAGGAATCCCTTATTTACAGACTGTGGTGGGCTCCAGTGTGAGATGTACATCCCTGCTTTGGGCAAGCAAGCCTGAGGTGCATACACTTAAACAGAAGAGAGAAGTACTGATGGTTTTGGTGAGGGCTTCTCCTGTGGATGCGCTGTTCAGGGTTGCTGTAGAATCCCAATGTGTGGTAACAACGATGTGAGTTTTTTTCCTGCTGCTCTTTTTTGTTTTATTTCCTTAAAATGTTGTCATACTGTTGCTGTCCATGAGCTTGCGGGTTTATTAAATGCCATTATAATCCATCTTGTCACAGTGTCAGCAAATTGCTCCTTTTGGTAGAAGGGTTTAGAGTTTGATTTTTACTTTTAATTGCCTGTGTTTTGTTCTCAGGAGCTGTAAAACTCCAAGTAGAAAAAGCAACATAAAAACACTGAGGAGCAGTCAACAACAAACAGGCTTCTCAGCATGGAAGGAAACAGTGTCATTTTGACACTCATATACTGAAGATGTGATTAAAATGCAACAGGAAAAAAAAATACAACATTATACAACACAACCATGTGGCTAATTTGGAAATTGCTGTATGTATTTAGCCTCATGTCACACATTCCTCTTTCGTTATCCCTTTGAAACACATGGGAAGGGAATTAAAACTCTCTTTGTCTCCGTGTCCTCATCCTCTGAGTCCTGCCCCTGGAGGTTTGTTTGTAAGGGGAAGTCCTCTGTTGTGGCTTAATGCTGGTAATGAGACAAGCCATTCTGTGGCTGTACACTGAGGCTAGTGGTGCTGCCCAGGGAATGCATGAGCTCCCAGACAGTGGTCTTGTACTTGGCCTTTCTTGTTGTGAAGGTATTGTTTTTGTGGGTTAATTATCCGCAAGTAGCGAGAAACAAAGGTCAGGGATCTGTGCAGATATTCTGAATAAAAGTGAATGTTACAAGTAATTGCTGAGGGAAGTCAGGAGTTAAGGAAAAATGGACTTGGAAATCATGTAGACCATAATCACACCTCTCCTGCCTTGTGATGCAGGGGAAAAGTTGCAAGAAATAAGCAGTTATTGAGAAGTACAGCCTCCCTGATGGCAGAGGGGCCTGCTTGAACCAGCTGAGTGTTTGGTTCCACAGAGCCCCTTCTTCAGGGACTAGGCACCGAGGATAGCATTGTTTCCCTGATGCTGAAATACCTCTCCTGGTGGAGATGTTTGTGACTTCCCGGTTGCCTTGGGGTGTATGGGAGTAGGGAGTTGAGATATCTGATGAAGGATGCAGATCTGAAGTCTCCGTGTTTACCATGGGGGCCCTTTTCCATGTTCATACCCTATTCCAGTGTTTTGCTGCTGTAAGCAAGTACACCACATATTGTTTTGTTTTGCCTTTTGTGTTTCTGTGCACCGCTCTGCATGTCAGAACATGTGGACTGGAGTGTTTGTGCATTACCAGTTAAAAATAGAAATTGCAGTGGTTGGCTTTTTTTTTTTTTGCTCTGTTTTAAGATAGCATCACTCCGAGAAGCGACATTTCAAGACAGACAGAAACAGCTCAATCTTTTGGTGGAAGCTAAGTCTCAAAGCAGTATGTTAATTAGCAGAGCAGCAAATCAGTACATGTATCTGTGTTGTTTCATCTAAGATTCAAACGAAGGAGCTCAATATTTTACATCTACATTCCCTTTTTTTTACCATACCCCAATCCCGCAGCCAAGAATAAAGAATTTAAGATCTTGGTTTCACTTTCAGTTTTATGAAGGAAAAGTTAGAATCTTCTGCTTTCTGTGGATACAACAGACTGATGCATTAGGATGTATTTATTTTTCCTCAAAATGTCCTTCACTGGTGCAGCCAGAAGAAGTAATTCATTTTAGATGCATCTTTGCAAATAGAACCTATTGAATAGGCTGACTGCTAAGGCTGTTTGGCTCTCAGAACGAATCTTCCTTTTGAAAGGTGTTTAAAGATTTAAATTGAGCCCTAGATATTAGTTTCCAAAAGCTTTTGGACTTCACACAATGAGCTTAACTAGCCTCTGGAATAACATGACAGGTAGTACAATGTCCAGCACTTCTATCGAAAAAGTCTCTAATATCTCTAAGTGCTCCATTTATCTCTGGATTTAACTTTAAAATGGATGGAATTTTTAAATGAGGAGAAAGTTCTTCTAAAAGATAATCATAAGCTGCTCTAAAACACCATTCTGAACCGTCTGGGACAGATTTAGTTTCTTACATACCTATTTGTGGTAAGATACACTACTTGAGGGGATGATTTATTGTTTCTGTCAAAAGGAGCTGCAGTTCCTCTCGCAGAATTGTTAGAAACTGAATCTAAAGGGATTAGCAGACTTTAAGTTTCAGCTTTTTAGTGTGTCATTTGGTTAATTTACAGCACCTCTTTTAGTGGCTGTGGAAATGGGCTGCTTTCTAATATGGTACCGCCAATAGTTTTACAGAGAATTTTAATTGCTGTACCGTTAGCATTTTTAACTCTTCTGACTCCCTTTCTGTTTTTTCCTTTCCAGAAGGTAGGTCTCCAGCTGTGCAACTCTCACATATCTCCCCTTTTTCCCTACATTTGTTCTTTGTTGTGACACACACACTTTTTAGATGTGGGTGGGAATAAGTGTGCTTGTCGGAGAGTAACAGCCAATGTATTCCTTCCTCAAACATCTCCAGTACCATCATGATAAGGAGAACATACAAGACTCACCAAGGTGTGGCTGTGTTCGTATATACATGGCAGTTTGATAGACTTTTATACTGTTATAATTTGCATTATGAAACCTCAAACTATCTTCCTTATTTTTTTTGTGGTTTCCCAAAATACCCCTCCTGGATCCTCAGTTCTTCCCATGAGGAGTGCTGGGTTTAAAAGGGGGGCTGACAGCACCCGTAGGGGCCACAATGTCTGAGACTTGGTGTCTGTTAACAGCTGGAGCTCTGGAGATGTGTCTGTACCTTTGTAGTTCAATAAAACTATGATGTTGGTCACCACCAAAACTACCAAGCATCAATGTGTAAAGCCACCTTTCTTTGCTCAGCAGAGCTAAGCTAGGTACTTGTAGCTTGCAGAAAATGACCCAAACTGCCTGGTTTCTTGAAATTAATTTGTTTAGCTGCTGTGTGTGGTCCTTCTAACAGTATATCTGACTCCACTGCCTAACTTCTGGGCAGGTGGTCTTAGTAATTCTTTAAAGGTAGTGTGGTAATTTGGCTGGTTTGTGTGGATGGTTTCCCCCCCACATTATTTGACCTGTGTTCCTTCTTGTTCCCAGTTCTTAGTGTAAAATGACAATCTGCCAGCACTGGTTCCATTTGGCTCTGAAGAAGAGGGAGTGGTGGCTTTCATTCAGCTCTTGGCATAGGTATGCTGTGTGGGTTCCTTACCCTCAACTACTAGTTGGAATATTGCATTTACATACGATCCCTGAAAGAAAGCAAAAACTTTAAAAGAATGAATTGTTTAGATAATTTTTTTCAAATAGTTAATTAAAAACACTATATTTTTTACTTCTTCTAGCGTGATCTACTTTAGTAGACAAAACCTGGATCGGTCACCCATGATGCTTCTGAATGCAGTTTTTCAACAATTATTTGACGACATCCATCGTGAATTTTGTTGTCAGCTATGTACTGATCACTGAGGAGAAAATTCAGAGTTGTTGCCTCTTCTAGCCTTCCTGTCTCTTGCCATCCTTCAGGCTATTAATCATTGCTAAGGAGGTTGTATTTTGAGATGTTAATTCATATTTTACATGCTTATAACATGTTTCTTAGGCCCTCCCTGCCTAGCTCATTTTTGGGATTAAAAAGATGACATTCCAAATCCCAGTTTTCATTGGAAGTGTTACAGAATTGTTTACAGGATGATGCTGGCACTAAATACCTGCGTCTTTCCTCACCACAGAAGGTCGTTGGTGAAATTAATTTCCTTTCCAAAGATTCCAGTTAAGATACAGTTTGTCATAATATGTTTTATCGTGAGTCACATGAGAAGACTTTAATGTGTTGTTTTTCAGCAGTGAAAGTGTTATTTGTAAGGCTTTATTTGTGGAGGCTTCCATGTGGTGCTCCCTTTGTGCAAGGGAGGAGAAAGAAAATTCTTTGTCAGCTGATGGATTGTTTCTAAATTGTCTTTGTCCTTAATGCTGGAGTCGCTAATAATGATTTATAACATTTGACCATTTTCTCCTTTGTTAGGAACATATTTTTAAAATTAGAATCTTTTTCCACAAAACCTGAGTTTCAGCATGCTTATTGTCTTGTTTTGTTCTATAGATAGATGCAGCGTTATGATGTGAGGGATAACCTTGATTGCTCCAGTGTCACTGGTGGTAGTGAATATATTTAAATAACATGAGGAAACCTCAATGTAATTATTAATTTTCAGGAAATATTACCCTGATACTCAACAATTCCATACGCAATAATGTTACAAAGGATAATAAGGACTGTTAACTACTGTGATTTTTAATCTGTTAAAGTAACAAACAAGTGTACCCTTCATAAGCACTTAAATGCATGGCTAAATCCAATTTTTAAAGAAAAATGCCTAAATAACTCCCTATTTTTAAGGATGCTGTGAAATGCTTCAGGTATCAGATATCTAAGTTTTGACACTAGGAACAACAGGTTTTGAAGGTTTTGAAGACTTCCATGCTAGTTTGACATATGTACCTGATAATCCCAAATTAATTTCTGTTGGATTAGAATAATTTGACAGTTTTAGATGTTGATGAGGGGGGTGGGATCATTTTGCTTCAGTTATTCTGCCCAGCTATTCTAATTAATCTCTACTTAATTTAAAGAAATTACTTACTGTATCTGATCATGAGTTAATTTGTAATTCAATTAGCAGCCCTATTTGCAAACATATAATGTGAAGGGAAAAAAAACACCTGCTGAACAGCTTGCTCTGTGTTATACCTGGAAGTAGTAAGAGGAGCTTTCCTCCTCAGGAATGCCAGGGTGAGTAACGCCAGTCACACAGTGGTCTACCAAGGTGGAGTGGAAAAGCTTGTCTCAAGCACCAGTGCATTTTTTGTCCTTATAAAGTGCTGCTAAATGGCAGTTTCCTGCAATATTTTCTGGAGGCTTGCCTTATTCATGTTGTAAACACGGAGCTTTCCGTTGCTGTAAGAGTGAGAGGTGCATGTGTTGTAGGACATCTGGCTCAGCTCATTGTAGTGTCCTTGTGGATGGGTGGCTAGACTCCTCTTCAGATTAGACTATTTTGGAGAAAGACAGCAAAATTGAATTTAATTTTTTTATCGGTAATTTGCAGGCACGTTAATACTTTAGAGTTGCATGCAATTCTGGGACTTCTCTAGTGGTCATGGCACTGAGCTTGCCAGAGTTTAAGAGGAGTCTGTACAATGCTCTCAGATGTATGGTCTGATTTTTGGATGGTTCATTGTGGAGCCAGGAGTTGGATGCAATGGTCCTTATGGGTCCCTTCCAACACAGAATATTCTATGATTCTAATGTTCCTGAGTATGGAGCTTTGATTGTTAGCTGTACCCTTAAAGTTCTTTCAAAGAAAGGTTTTGTTTTGTAAAGCTCATGAGAATGCTGCCAAGGAACAGTTCCATATTAAAAATAAACAAATCTGCATATTGCTCACTTTTTCTAAAACTTTTTTTACACCTAGTTGCTCTAATTAATTGAAAATAAAAAGTTTGCTCCTTAGCTTAGTTATTAAGTTATAATGGAGTGAAGAAGGCATATCATCTACTCAAAATGCTTACACAGAGGAAAAGCCTTTTGGTCAACAGATTATTATTATTTTTTGGTAGGCATGATGGTATGATCTAAAATGAGAGTAGTGACATACCTAGAGTAGAAAAAGCAGATCTGTATAAAAGTGTCACAACAGGAAGGGTGACATAGGGTGTCATAGCATTTAGTTCACTGGGAAACGAAAGGACAGAGGAGGGAAGAGAGATCAAGTGTCTGTACTTCCTACTAGACTGTGACTCAGGATGGGAATTAAGCCAAGCAACCAGATTTAACATTTCTAATCACTTCTTTCTTCTAAGGTTCTTTTGTTTCCCCATGACTAGCACCATTTAAAAAAGACCTAGCAGGCCAGCGTTCATCTTAATTATTCTCTTTCAGGTTTGTATGCGTTCACAATGCCAAGTATTCAAGGCGATCCAAATTTTTCTGCCTTTGGCAAAGGGAGTTAGATGCTTGCCACTAGCACTTTTAGCCTATGTGCTGTATGTTCACAGCTCCATTGAACAGGGGGTGACAATTTAAAATTTAAAATGAGGGTATAGCTTCTGAAATGTTTTAGATATTTAGGTTCAATTATGCACTACAATAGGGGCTAGCAGGAGGAAGGTAGAGTAGAGCTTGACAGCCAGTTGGAGAGTAGTGATATCTATAGCACCAGATATGAAATTTGATGGCTCATTCAGTAATGGGTATATCACTGGAGATGAGTACTAAACATGTGCACTGTTGGTACCTGCATCCAGAATTGCGCCGGTTACCTCTTGGAACATTATTTTAGAATGAGCATCAATGTGAAATGACAGCCAGCTGGTTGTTGGCTTTTTGTTTGGTTTTGGAGTGCTCTAGGGCTTGAAGGTTCTTTTTGTAGCTTATTTCCCTGTGGTGAAATATAGTTCGTAGGAATTGAAGCTGCTTTTTAGCTGGTCATTGGATCCTGTTATTTCTTTATCCTATATGACTGGAAGTCCCCTACTCTGTGATACACTTTGAGAGCTTTCTTTGAGGCTTTTGGGAGCAGTAAGAATCAAAAAACTAAAATTTTATGTCTAAAATTCTGGTCTATTTAAGTTATGTCCAGTCTAAGTTATACAATGTAAGCAATTAGCCATTATTTTTTGGTCACAGATAGATTTTATTTTTTTTCTTTTTATTTTATTGACTTGCTGTTATTTCCTAAAATATATATTCTTCCTAAAACATGGGTTCCTGAACTTGGATAAAATACTTAGAACTGTTTTTCCTTTGGTATGTAACTCAGGGTGACACTAGCCCTGCTAACTTAATGTTAGCTAAGAGCTTCTCTTAAGTGACTGATCTTCCTTCCTTAAACACTCTCTGGCCTCCCAGGATTCTCATTTCATAGCTACAACTGTTCTTTTATTTCCATATGGCTGTATTAAACATGTTGTCTTGTCTTGTTGCCAGTTCACTGTGTCACTGGGCTGTTACCAATTTACATCTTACTGCCAAAAGTAAGACTTGCACAAGTTTTTCCTAGTTATATTGTGCAACGTTACTGAACTGCATCAAATCTAATCCCTTCAGGACTCAAGTAATGTCTGGTTTGCTGTTGTCATCTTTGTCTGGTAGTAGCTGAACAGTAACTCTAAGTCTTGAAACTTAGAAATGAGCTATTCTAGGCTGCTGTACAGTTCATTAATATGTGCATCACAGCATTTGACAAGATACTTTTGATTAAGTTGTGAACAGTCACAGTAACACCATGGTAAAATGCTACATTATACCAGCATTGTTGACTTATCAGTCAGATCTTTGTTCTTTTGCGCTTGGGAAGCAGAGGGGGAATTTTCCTAACTTAAATATGCTTGTTATCAAATACTTTGATAAATCAATGCAAGTTTGAAGTTTCTGCCTTGTGTTTGTGTCAGACAACTGCTTTCACAAGGGTCGTGGGATAGCTCAGGTTCAAAGGGATCTCCCCGCCAGCCTTCAGTGAGAGGCACTGGCTATGGGGTGAAACAAGGCTGCTCAGGGCTTAAGCCGGTCCAACTCCAAGACTTTCTGCTACAGAGACTGTGTGGCCAGTCTAGTCCCCACTCTGCTTCCCCTCTACCTTTTTCACAGTGGAAAGGTTTCTCCCCTCCCTTTCTCCTTCATACAGTTTTTAAAGAACATTTGCAGTGTTTGAAATCAGTGGAGTTTTCAGACAAAAGAAGTTTTATGTTGTAACATTCCATATCTTTATGTCAGATGTTCGAATGGCAGAAGGTTGTTTCTGCTGTTCCTGAGCAGTGCGTAGGTGCTTCAGTGCCAGCTACCTCAAAGGCGGGTGAGACATCCATTTGTGCTTCAGCTGGCAGAAAAGCTGTGCTGTCCCTGGAGATCTTGATCCATGGCAGACAGAGAGCTTTTCCAGAGCCGAGCTCTTTCCAGCAGAGGAAATGACATTGCTTGTACTGCTTCATACCTGTCGGAGAGTCTCTGCTGAATAGCCTGCTGCGTTGGTGGCTGCGGCTGCCAGTCTGGCGTGCCTCAAGCACTGTGATTCTGCTCTAATCCCTCCCATGTGGATTGAGGCATGGTCTCCATGGATCACTGGGAAGGAGGATGGCAATTGTACTGCTCCAGCTGAAGCACTTTAGGAGCAGGGACTGGGTGCAGGGATGGAACTGCAGTGAGCGCAGCATGCCACTCCACTGTAAAAAGCCACCCCTTTGTCACCCATGGTAAATCGAAGGGAGTGCGTCCTTTGGTTAATTGAGCTTCACTTGTGTCCTCCACCTGTTTCTTCCATTCTTCACAACCTTCCCTTCCTTTTAGTGCTGGGAGAAACAGAAACACAGAAAAGTACTTTGGGGGTCATTTACTCAGTAAAAGTCCTACAATGTCACTAACAGAAGGAGAGCCAAACTCAGAACAACATGTAGGTGTTTATACTTACAGATTTGAAGCTGTTTTGATGACAAACATTCAAGATGCTTTTTATTGCAACTTTAAAATACTGGTGTCCACCTTTAAAATATCAGCCTCACTCTGAGGCAGAAATAAGGTTTTTTTAAAGTTATTTCTGCAGTGTTAGCCTTTGTCAGGATATATGAAGTCACAGATGGTGGCTGGAATGGGTCTATAGATTTGCTAGCTTGAACACTTAAAAAGCCTTAGTCTAATGCCCGAGGCTTATATTCCAAAATGTGTGATTAGAACAGTGTTGTGGCACTAGGTCGAGCAAAAGGTCCAGCCAGCTTGTGTCTTATTTCTAACAGTAGCCACTCGAGGATACTTAAGGAAAGAGCATTAAAAATGGGGAGAAGCAGATGACAATCCTTTCCCTGCTGTATCTCTAATGTAAGGACTTCCTCGGGTAGAACACATTTTCAGTGCTCTGGGAAGCACCAAGACGCCAAACTGATGGCTTATCTTTCATCACTAGTTACAGATGAACACTGTGTTAAAATGAACTAGTGTTTGTCATCTCTTCTGCTGTAATGATTTATTTCAAAGTTTATCAGATAAGCTGCATTTAACCCCGGAAATTCTGGCTGATCATTAAACTGTATAAATCCCAAGAATGGGAACGTTCAGCTAAGGTACACACATAACTAAACCAGGTCTTGGCCAACTTTGCATGTTATTTATATTTCAAACATTTGCCTGCTTAAGTAAAAGAGTAATCACAGAATCACAGAATTGTAGGAGTTGGAAGGGACCTCCAGAGATCATCGAGTCCAACCCCCCTGCAAAGCAGGCTCCCTACAGCTGTTTGAAAGGGGTCTCAGTTTGGAGTAGCTGTGTGGTTCTTTGATTTGTTTTTGGAAGACTCATCCAATTGTTTTGTATTGTTTCTGTCCCTGTAGGGCAGAGTTAAGGCTGTTTGCATGCCCTCAACTGTAATTATGCAATTGCAAGCAATTTATCCAGTGTTTACATGCATATAATACATTGTATATTAACTTCATTGACCCTAATGTGCTTTGGATCAGGTCCAACATAGATGTGTTGCTGAATTTGTAAAATGCTTTGGGATACTTCACATAAAAGGCAGTGTGATAAAGTGGGAGTTAGTAATTACCATAAGCACAAGGAAGTGGCTGTACTTGACTCTAGCCATTGACCCATAACTCTTGCTAAGAAATTGAAAGCTAAATGATAGATACTGCGGAGTAGCTTCCCATCAGAAAAGCTATGCAATTTCATAGTCTCTAATCTAACTACCCTGTTCTGAAGGCAGAAGGTGAGACATTTTTTGTCTGGCTGCAGTTAAACAAAGTGCCAAGTATTCCTTCTTCCAATTTGCTCTTTGCATGCTGAGCTGTAGGCTCATCTGAAGCGTGTCGCAGCCTCCAAAGCGTTGGTGTGATCAGCCATGCGGTTTTAAAGACAATTTCATTCTGCATTGTCCTTCTTCCTTTCAGCTGTTGTGGCCATCCTTTCTTTGTATTGCTTTAGCACAGCAATACACAATGCACATATGAATTATAGCCTTTGTAATCCTTCTAGTGATTTGGTATTGGCATTTAACCTCATGAAATTACTCAGCTAAGTGTAAGCAAGAGAGCATATTGACATGGTCAGATACCCAGCAAAATGGGAATTTGCAATGCTCCAAATCTCATGAAATCTGGGCACCATCCATTTGGCTGCCAGCAGTGAAACCTGATTAGCAAGAGACAAGCAGAATGTATCTGAGAAGTTAGAGCACAATGTGTTGCACCATGGCCAAATTAGGAGGAATGTAAGTGGCTTTGCAAAGTGTGTGTTTGCAAATGAGTTTAAGGTAAGCATATTGCTTCTGAGGCAAGGAAAGAAGAGAAAACTTGTCGGTCTGGTTTGTGTCGACAGCAACTACTCTGTGTATCTTGTAATAGAAGGAGCGGGGAAGTGAAGGGGAATATTTCTTTTTTAATATTTTTCTTTTTTTTTAACAGAAGATTGTTCAACCCATATCTTTGTACCAAAAAGCTCTATTGCAGATGATTGCAATGCTAAGCACCGGTCACTCCATGTCATAACAGCATATCAGAGCTTTCTGGACAGTAGAACAAATATGGAAGCACTTGCAGGATTTTGTATTAAAAGTTAAATAACTTCAAAACAACTAACAACCTTTCCATCAAAAAAAGGTAATGGTGAAAGGAACCTGGGGAAGGTGGAATTTCTTCCAAAGACCTGCAGCTACCACTGAGCAGGGGTGCCATTCACATAGCGGCCTGCATTCTCCTTGGGCACCCCTGCTCTTCAGCAGCAAGCTGGGTTGGTCAACCTCTGTCCTGCCTCTGCCATCCCTGTTCCCCCCATTTTTGCCCAGAGCTGAATGAGGTGAGCTTCATTTCTGCAAGCTTAGGGACTTTGCTGTTGTGTGGGAAGTATGAATTTTTGTTTCCTAGACTGCATAGGAAATAGTTGTCATGGTGAGTAGCTAGCACGTAAGTCATACCAAAGGTATACAAAGGTATAATCCTAGAAAACATGGATATAAACCATGTTTTCTGGGACCCTACCTTTTATGTACAAAAGCTACTCATCACTGACACAAGGATTCCAGTGGAAATCTGTAAACTACAAACATCCTTTGTATGAAGGTGGTTGTCAGAACCATCCATACCATTTAAAGGGCAGCTTTGTTTCTGTATGGAAAACATACTTCATTTCCTAGGACTGGAAAAGATGTAACAAACAAACAGAACAGCAAGGAGTGTAGACCATTTCCCAATGAGAAAGAAGTGTGCTGTGTGGCACTAATTATAATCTCTTTACAAAGAGGGCATATTTCTGCCAATAAGGCAATTTATTTAGAATAGCAGACATATCAATCTAAAGTAATTACAAATTGCAACAGGAAAATTAAAGTAAGTACCTCGGAGGCACTTGTTGTGGAAGGAATTTTCAAATAGAAACATACTGGGTGGAAAAATACAATACGTATTTTTTCTGTCCACCATCTAGATTAGCTGCTGCATTAATGTGCACTAATGTACATTTATGCACTCCTACTAATCATATCCAAAGCCCTTCTGAAGTAAATAAAGATCCTGTCTGTTCCAGCTAGTCCTGCTGTACAAAGCATAGCACTAATCAAGCAAGTTATCAGCATAATTAGGAATGGCAATCACTGGGAGCATCGTGCATTATTATTTGTCTGCTCTATTTTTAAGATTTCAATGCAAATAGGTAATAAATTGTGTTTGTGATAAACTGTTTTTGCTTTATGCTGATATTAGTATGAGACAGGCACCCAAATGACACACGTCGGCAGGAATGGCTGGCTTCTTTCATTTATCTCCATGCATCATGTGTCACCAAAGCACCTATCTCTATTTCCTTGCCAGAAAGACAAGAAAGGGGCCTCTGTTAGTTCCCAAGCTGCCCTGCAGTGCCGGGGGAGAGGTGGGAGGGAGCTGGGCAGGCAAATGCAAGGGGTTGTGCAGAGTGCTCCGTAACACCCACTCCACGACCCGGGTCAGGCTGCATACCAGGAAGCAAGGATTTGCTAATTCTACTTGACAAATTACAGCAGGAAATCTCTGGCAGAAGCTCCAGTTCGAGTATTGGCTTGCCTTCTGGAGCCTCTGACCCTCCAAAAGTGGTTTCAGGTAAAGCAGAGGCTGTCAGTGCCAACCAGACAACCATGTGTTGGCTTGGCTGGGCTTGAGGGAGTGACAGTGGCTAAACTCATAAATTTAAAAAGTAGCCAGGTCATTGTACGTGGGGAGCATGACCCAGCTACAGCACGGACTGTAACAATTTCTTGTGGCTTCTTCTCTGTTTCAATTTATAACCTCAGAAAGCACTTACTTTCTAACAACTTCTAAGTTATGTCATTTGAGAGGATGTAGAACCACAAGTCCTGGAAACCAGTAACCGTATACAGTCTGTACATGTTGGAACAAAGGGGATGTGGGCTGAACCAAGAGGAAAGCTCAAATAGTTATTATTTGAAGCCACAATTACTTAAAAGGCATTTATTCAAGTATCTTTAGACCGCTGTGTCCACTAGAAAGGTATACAAGGCTCTGATGGAAAGATGCTGACGTAGATCTTGCATGCTAAATAGGAAGATTATCTTGGGTCAAAGTAAGCCACCATCACAAAAAAAAAAATTCTGTGACGGATATGACACTTGGTTATATTCCAGCAATCTGGATTGCCAAGAGAATGTGACCCTTTTTAGACAGCCTGAGATTAATGCTCCATCAGTTAGTGGCTGAAGGATCCTTTTTAGTGTTAACAAGTTAAGCAACAGACTTGCTTAAGTAACAGTCAAAATTTCTGGCACTCTGCAGTGGAAATAGCAGTGTTGCCTTGTAGAAGGGGACAAGACTCCTTTCTAAGGGAAAGCCACACAACTATTGTTTGGGTTTTGACTGTTTTAGTAACTAAACCCAATGTTGTAAATAAGTGAAAAAGCAAAGGTGATTTTGTGGGTCAAAACCTGTACAACTCCATAACCTGATGTTACGGGAGAGTAAATCCTAAAACAAGGTTGGGTAAGGGCAGGAGCTCACTACTGATAAACAGCCCAAGCTGAGGTGGAGGCAAGTAAACTCTTCATGTGGTTCATATGCACCCAGAAGTGCTCAAGCTTTGATTAGAATATCAGGTGTAGGAGGATGGATGCCAGTTAAACTCATGGAGAGGTATGGACATCTGAAGGCTCAAACCTTCAGAAGGGAACAAAGATTTCCAGATTCAAGATGGGCATGGAAAGTAGCAGAACACTATATGACTATCAACCAAGCATCTGTACATAGTACAGCTTGGAATTTCCAATTCTGATCAGCTTCTGGTAAGGTTGTTCCCATGTAAATGAACAAGTAGATACACAGAAGAATGTATTTATGCAAATGCGTAGGAAGGTTTTATGAAGGATGACATAAATAATGTATGATTGTTTTATAAATGTCACCAAATAGGCAGGCTTAGCAGCTCGGAGTAAAGAGTAGGTGCTAAAGAGCACACCAGTGGATGCAGGCAGCAGGAATTTATTCACTGTTAGCTCAGGAAGAGAAGCATCTCTCCACATGTGTATTGACCAGCACATCCCTGAGGTGTCTGCTGTCAGCAAGTCAATTGATTGCAACCAGGTTGTTGCAGAAAATAGGAGAAGTTATTGGTCAAAATCTGGTTTTTATAAGCAGATATCAGTCGCTGGAGCTGATCAGAATAATTCACTGCTAATAAATTAGCCAGCATGTTTGATCATTACTCCTGCCTTTCCTCAGGCAGACCCCGAATCCTGAAAGTGTGCTGTTCAGATCTATTTTTCAGAGTGTTGGAACAAAGTAGGTTGTTTTTCTTTTCAATCTTTCAGTAGTAAATAAATCAATGATTTTGATCCAGAGGATAACACAGCTAAGCATCCATGAGGTCTTGAGTTACAGCTGGAAGGAATCACCTGCTGAGAAGGGGAAGGGCATGCTGGGGCTGTACCAAGAGCGAGATGTGAGGAAGCAGGGTAAACTGAGCAGGTAAAGCACCGGGAGCCAGAAAGGAGCAAGAGCTGCAGGTGCCAAGTAGACCCAGTGTTCCAGTGGGTGCTTGCTCACTGGCCACAGCTGCTATCCCTCTGCACGCACTGGCTGCTGGTCTTTGAACCGGTGTATTGGAGGAGGTTGGCATTTGTTCATAAGACTGTTCAAAATGAAAAGCGTGAGTGGGAATTTGCTAAAATAAAGAATCGATGTGTGCTTGGTTTTTTTTTTTGTATCTACTTTTGATAATATTAGTTGAATGAGACATATGAACTGTTAATATTAATCTGAATTAGAGGTTATTTGGGAAAGAGAAAATTTCTGCTTTTCACATAAACAACTTCCAGGAAGAAAATCTTGTTTGGAGGGAGGGAAAATAAATCAAGACCAACACAAAATATATACTTTGGAATGAATTAGTGGTTGTGCTGTGGCATGAACGCAGATCTGTGAAATACAAACATGCTAAAATAATGATAGAAACAGGTATTTCTTGCAGTGACTGTCTAGTTGCATGCAACATGTCAGTAAATTATCAGTGCACTGGTACTACTAATGTGTGGAGAGGAAGTTTTTTATTCTGAAACGTGCTATGATTTGTCGAGAGTCAGGAAAGCTGTTCCATTAAACGAGATCAGCATGGGAGCATTGGCTGTATCATCACACAGATGTGTTGTGCTCCTGCCTCTTGTCTTTGTTCCACAAAGTAAGTGAGCACCCAAAGAGAACAAAGTGCCTCACTGTGTTGCAGAATGGGAATCCGGACTGGTGGGTGCCCAGATATCCCAATTTGCAAAGCACATAGGGCGAGCATCTTCACCTCTCTGCAGAGGTTGTAGGGCAGCGCATGCTGCAAGTCCCATCTGTATGGGATCAGTTCCCATGTGGGTGTTTCTTTCAGCATCAGTAACACAGCACTTAGAGCACTGATCAAGGAGCTCACGCATCAGAGGGAAGATTAGCTCCAGTTCGTCATATCTTGAGCAGCTTCCCTCTCCTTCATACCTTCCTCCACTCTTCTGAACAGTAAACAAAAACAACATGGTTTTATGCCTCTGAGAGAAATGGATGTTTATTTCTCTGGAAATGTCACCCTCCTGCTTAGATAGGATCTGCTAGCGGCCGGGGTGGTCAGCAGTGCCTGCATGAGGGCCGCTTCTAGTCATCAGTGTCAGAAGGCCATATTCCTGTTTGTTATAACAAGAACAAACAAAAGGAATCATTGTATGTCTTTTTTAAAAAAAAAAAGCTGTTAATAACAAAAAGTCTACTTTTTGAAACATCTACTTTTCAGTGTTTTATTATTCAATCCAGTATGCCCATATAAAACTCCAGTGCCAAATGAGATGACAATGTCCTTTCAGCCCAGAAACACAGCTGAGCTGCAGCTCTCTGTTGCTTTCCAGAGAACCTCAGCCCTCCATAAATGCGATCCTATTGCAGTGACTGATGCACAGTCCCAGCTGCATGCTTTGACGTGAAAAATGTGGGTTATTCTCTACTACCCACTCATATGAGGGGAATAAAATCCTACCCCTTAATGTTATTATGGATAACCTCTTCTGCACAGGATCAGCCTCCAAATTCCTTTGAGCTTGTTCCAGCTGGAACATATTTCAAGGTAGCCCACTACCCACTTATTTTAGCAGTGTGCAAATCAATGAGGCTGTGAGTTTGACCATTATGCAATGAGTTTGGAGGGAGAATCATCAGTAATTTTCTTCCACTCAAGAAATTTCCAAACTTCCTGCATAACTGTAGGTGATATGGTAACCTCAGCTGACATACTTCATTCTCTCCTTCGTGAGAAAGTGAATATCAAAAATTTAAGCATCTGTTATCAATCTTTTACTACTATTTAGGGTTGATTATATTGTTTACACTGCTCATCTAAACTGCCACAACCTGTATGTATTTTCAAATATAGCGTGCCTATGGCATTGCTTATGATGATTTGGTTATTAGACAGTTTGAAACATTTCTCCATCACAAAGAGTTGCTCTCTTCAATTGCTTCCTGAAAAAGATGGATTTGACCAATAACAGGACTTTCTGTTGCCATCCCTCTGTTAGGAAGGAAGCCAGATGGGAAGGACTTTGCCATTTGGCAGTTATCTCTAGGTACCATGCAGATGCTCTGAGGTCACTGGCCAACAGTTTGCTCCAGGCAATGTTCAGAGATGAGATGAGATGAATAACCAGGCAGCTTAGGATGTGTGAAAGCTGGTGATTCGCTAAGAATCACCCTCTCGCCTGTAGTTCTCCTGCCTCTTGCTATGTGTGTATATGTTGGTTCCATTTTAGTTAGTGAAATAACTCTGTCTCTCATTTTCTCCTCCATACATCTCCTTTCTCAAGTTATCAAGTGAAATGAAAAGCCCAAACTGCAGGACTTATGTACCATCCTTTTTGTGCCTGAACCTGTCCAGTTATTGTGGGCTGCTATTTAAATAGATACAGTGATAGAGGCCAGTGGCAGAATTCAGTGTCTGTGTTTGCCTTGGGATGGGCATTGGTCCATTTCCCCTCATGGTATATTGCTAACTTAATTAAACAAACAAAACAAAAAATAGAAGATACTTTTGCCCCTCCTGTCTCTGGAGTTGTCTGCCTTATTTCTTGGATCCTCCCAGTGCACTATTTTGGCGCAGACACGACCGGACTTGCAAGGCGTGCAAAATGACATTGGAGATATCGGTCCCAAACAAAGACAGGTGAATGTATGATAGATACCAAAAGGTCAAATTCTGCACTGACATTTACAAAGATGTCTCCGTAGGTCTTGATATTTTTTTCTATTATCCCCGTGCTTATATTTTATATTCATGTTGTCTAGATCCTCCAGTTCACTGTACTCACCTCCAAGCAGACCTCTTATTTAATCACCTCTTTACAGTTGTTCTTCCCTATGTATGCCTAACTATGAAAATAATTGCTATATACCTGGCTATAGATTTATGCAAAGCTATTTAGAGGTACTAAACAGGAGCACCACAGATGCGATAATATGTTTACAGAAGGTTAGCTAAAATGCTTGTTTTTCTCAGTAGAGGTCTAGTAGGTATGTAGGGAAACCTTGAAAGAAGGAAAAGGTTGGGCGAGCCCCACCATCCAGGCACAGCAACCTACCAAAAAACAGAAGGCATAGCTGTAGAGTGGTGACCAATGTTCATGGTGAATATCTTGGTGAGCTCAAGCTTCAGAGGGAAGTGAGCATGAAAAAAAGGAGTGCACTTAAACCTAGGCTGGATGGGAGCAATCTGTGATTACTTACTTGCAGAGCATTTCGCCCACAGTCAACCAACAGTGAAAGAAGTATGTAGTCTCATAAATGGCAAATACCACAGTGTTACATAAAATCTTATTTCTTCATGATAAATAGTAAAAACCAAGATGTTTACTGAAAATACAAGCAGGAGAACAAGCCTATCCTATCCTTAAGTGAAAATTTTTGAAGGCAAAGAAACATCTGTTTGTTGTTCTCTGGCTTTGAAATTATATTTCTCATTACTGCCTGCAAGTCATGTGGTACGACAACTTGGAGAATCTCTGTGCTTACTGTGATCTAATACATTGAAAATAATCCAAAAGGTATTGTGGGAAGAACTTACAGATGCCGAAGCCAAGATCTAACTTGTTCAAAAATGCTAGTAATTTGTGCCCCCCTTAGTTCAGTGCCCTTGTTCATACTCTAAAATAGTATTTTAAAATATTTGATTCCTCTTGTTAGTGTGCTGCTTCTCTTCCTTCCTGAACTCGAATCCCTGCCCTGGGTTCTCAGAGGCTTTTGAAAAATAGATTTGCAGACTGTGGAACCTGTGTGTTGTTTTAGGCTCTGGAGGGTTAATCACATTGTCACAGCACCTAAGAGGGAGGCCTTCAACTTCTTAACTGTACAGCCTTTTGTGGTGGAAGCATCACTATCCCCCATATATTTCTTCAGGTTAAATCCAAATCTAGCTAGGTATTGAAATCTAACATCTGAAAATTGGTAGGAACTGCTAGTGAAGTGGCATGTGAAATAACTTCAGCTAAAGGTATTTTAGTGCTTTTTCCCTCTGTTTTAAGCCAGGCCCCACCACAACCCCTTATCCTCAACATGAATGCAGCAGTAAATTAAATGCATTCATCGATGCTGCAGGACAAGCCAGTGTGACTGCAGTGGGAATAATTCTATAGAGGCTCACACCAAGAAACACAGATTCTCTTGTTCTTTTCTTTTCTGCTCTTCTATGGTTCAGTTTCTTCAACGGAAAAAGAAAAACAAAACAAAACAGGTCACCCCGGGTGTTCATTTCATTCAAAGCATTCTTTTTCTAGCAATATTGCTAATCGCAAAGTAACATGATTAAGTGCAAATTAAGTATTAAAACTGAACAACTGAATGAATAAAAAGATCATTTAACAGAAGATGATATTAAGAACATTGAACCATGGAGAAATAAGTTTTATTTCAGAGTAACAGGTAGGTTCCCTAATCTGAGATCTGTATCTCCTAGTTTACACACAAAAAGCAGTTCTTTACTCGTAAGGGAAGTGGAATCTTTAAATACTCAGAATGAAGTAGCAGGTTTCCTTTCTTGTCTGTCTGCTTGAGATGAACATGACTGGGAGAAAAATTAGAGATAAATAAAGGGATATTGAAGTGTCAGCGATGATAAAGTATGATCTGATTCTGCTGTTGGGCTCTAAGTGGGGTGGTAAAACTGAATTTGTATGAAAGTGACTCGCCCTTTTTTTCCTCACCTTTCTTGATGCGCAGTATGGAGAATAACTTCTTCCACTGCTGTTGCCTCCTTTTAGAGATGATTAGATCTTAAAGATCTAATATATAGATGATATAGATCTTTGCTGTTCCTGTGCCCTGCACCTTTTTTCCTTGTTTATGATATGGATTGCTTCATGGGACTTCTAATGTATTGGAGTTTCTGTGTGTGCTTTCTGCTGGATGAGAGATTCGATATTTCTCCGATTTTTAGTTTTCCATGACAAGTTATTGACTCCAGGTTGTTCTTAAATAAGATTTTATTTGGCACGGTGCTGTTTATTGTAAAAGAAAGAATAGGAGATGTATCTTCTTTATCTGAAATAACAAACTATAATGTAGGAAAAAAAAAGCAGGCTTGTACAGATATTTCAGTGGAGCCAACAGTAGACATTTTACTGCTTGCAGCTTGAATCAAATGAAACTTGATAATGCATCAAACATACAAGTTGTGGACCAGCATTGTAGAGGAAAAACTATTTTCAACTTTGAAGAGATTAAAGAATATTACTGCTGGGGATTAGATCTGCAACTGAGAGAGACTATAGTCATGATGATGAAAAACAAAACACTGACAGTTTTATAAAGCTCAAGCAGCTGTGCATGACTGCAAAACAGATGTTACAGCATTGATCTAGCCACTCAGCCAATATCCAAATTTAGAATGAACACCTCCTGAAAAGTGTTTTCAGGAGGGGAACAAGGGTCATCCATTCTCTTTGAATAAATACAGTTGTCTTGTGTCCCTCGTTGCTCATATCATATGAGCCATATGTGTGAGGGCCAGATTTTTTCCTATACAAAAAAAACCCAAAGCTTTTTACTGGCTTTACTTGCTAAGAAGCTTCTGTCTGTAAAAATTTCACCAACGCTGAGGATGTTTATTGAGTTAGATACCCACCGGTGGTTGGGCATTTCAATTACAGAACATCACTCCTTGCCAAAGCTTGCCATAACAGATGTCTCATTTCCTAATACAGTACTGAATCCTCCCTGACATCCAAATTTTCATCATGGTAATGTTCTTCCGCAGACATAAAGGCAAACTAAATTAATCTGCTGTGCTCTGAGTAAAGTCAGAGCCTTTTATTTTTTTTTTGAGATGCGTAGAGCATGGCAAATAGCAAAGCTCCCGATGGCTTTGTTGTGGCTGTTGTTTGTTTTTTAAGTAGAAGAAAAGTATTCTGAGGCAATACGGAAATGCGAAGCAGGTGAAGTCATGATAACTGCTGGTGGGCTAAAAAGTACAAAGCAGGTGTACTGTGTAGGAGGACAGTGGAGTAGCCTCCAGCACTGTATTTGTGAGAACATCCTTTATCTCCTTCTCTCTACTAGTGACGGGTGTAAAACTGTCTGTTCAGGAGTGGATCAAACAATGCTAGCAACACATTCTTGTCTCCCACTTCTCCTTCTGTATCTATCATGCAACCAGCTTATTTTCATCTCTAGGGAGTGTTTAAAAATTAAATTTTCTGCCAACTTGATTTCAATGGCACCTTCTTTTGCATCAGACTAATTGGCATGCAAAATGCAAAGTTTTTTATACGCTGTTATCTAATGCAGTGAAATCAGTGGAGAGGCCAGGGATACCCCTTAGAGAAGGTGCAGCTGCTACCATACATTGATACCATGTGTTATCAAATGTGACTTCTGGTCTTCTAGTTCTCTTCAGTAAAGATCTACAGATGACAGTCCTAAGAGCTACTAAATTGAAAGTGAGCACAGAGGCATGATGTGTCTTCGTACTGAAGTACTCTGCCTACTCTACATCAGAAAAACTAGTTTCCTGGGTACTACTTACATCCATAGGGAAACTACCTCATTTAAAATAGCTTTGCAGTGACACAGGATACTGAGATGCATCTAGGAAGTGAGACCTGGGCTATCCTTTCCTGAAGCCATTCCAACATCTTCCTACATCCCACTGACCTACCCCATTTTGTAAAGAAGCATATTTCTGAGAAGGATCAGATTTTGTTTACTTGGTGATGAAGAGAAACAGCCATTAGCAGGACATTTTCCCTCAAAAAAAAAAGCAGCAATCTGTTGTTTAAAATCCCAATGAGACAAGCTTTGCTTTTATGAGATCCTTTTGTCAAAGCCTCAGCTATCATGCCTCTAGGAAGAAAAAAAAGGTAGGGGGTGGGGAAGGGGACAAGTAATAATGGGGGAATAGCTAGAAATTAGTGTTCACAGAAATGTGGCATTTTAGGTTCATCCAATTATGCATTTGGTTTCATCTCTCTTCTCACTGAAATCAGTGGCACGGTTCCCACTTCCTGCAAAGGGACGAGAACAAATAACAAACCTGCAGAGTTTTCTGTTTCTGGGGATGTTTTGGAAATGGAGAGAAATGAAAAGTCATCAAATATGCTGTCAGTGATTGTATAATTGGCTATTTGACCACTGCTGCATGATAGCTGCAGACAGGAGCACTGGATTTTTAGCTTGGTGTAGATCAAACATTACTCTTCTGAGCCCAGTTTTGTAAAGATGTGGAATAGGCTTTCCAAGACAAATATGCAAAAAAAGGAGCAGAATAACTGGGATCAGCTGTAGCCATGAATTCTATGAATGGCTTGTTGGAAAGAGCATTAAATGGTAACATCAGTCCAAATATGAGGTCTGCATTGTCCCCATTCCAAGCCTGCAGATGGGTAATTCACTATGTAAGAGGTTTTCATGGCTAACATTTCAGGCAGTTCTATTTGCCTTGGACTGGTTTTCATTGAAAAGAGAAAATCTTAACCTTTGCTATCAGAAAGTTTTCATTTATTTGAGATAGAATATGGAGAGAGGGACCAGAACACAGATCTGTCTGAGGATTACTTTTCTCTCCTTACTTGATCAAGAATTCAAAGGAATCTCTTCTTAAACTGTCTTGATAGCAACTAAAGGCAGGATGGGGGATGCTTTTTCCATACAGTGTGTACTAAGATATGGAAGTGATTGCTACAAGGTGATTCGGTAGTAATTTAGTAGGAGTCATAAAAATGACCAAACTATTAATACATTTTAAAATATGTATTCGAAACAGACAGCTTGGAAAGAAAATTAAGACTGCTGTAAAAGTTCCTTGGTAGGCCATAATGAGAAAGCTTCTTATGCTATCCTTGCTTCTTTTTGTCATCTCTTCCTTCCGTCTGTGTCCTTTATCCAGATCAGGTACTCAAATGCAAACATTTGCTACACAAGGAATTACAAGTTGATTTTGCAGGGTGGCCACCCTTCTATTTTCTTCTGCTT
Organism: Numida meleagris; assembly: GCF_002078875.1. NCBI lineage: Eukaryota > Metazoa > Chordata > Aves > Galliformes > Numididae > Numida > Numida meleagris. The sequence continues at coordinate 42,098,771 of NC_034413.1, read as the reverse complement.
TCTGTTAGTTTTTAGCAGACAATGAAAGCAGTAGGTCAGAGAGAAGCCTTTTGGTAACATCCATTGCCTCTACTTATGGCAACTGTCTGCTTAGAAGGATTCTCTTTGCACACTGGATGGTGTTTCCTTCATTTTATTCTGGCATTTTTTGTAATCAAGCAAACGAGCCTTCATAAAGAAGATGCTTCACCTGATGCTTAAATGACTGTGATGCTGATGAGTTTTAATGTGCATGTTCAATATCTGCATACCTGTATACATGCGTTCTCATTTTCTTTTAGATCTTAAACTGCAGTTCCACTCAGGAATGTTTTCCTTTCTCCCAGAGGGAAGCAAAATTGCTATATCTGTATCTAAGTAAATGCAGAAATTTTATTTCACAATAATAAATTAAAATTGTTAATTTTCTCACCCATGTCCACTTAACATTGTGGATAATGAAGACAAGTGATGTGAGCAGCAATAAAATTTCTGTTTAATCAACACCAAGATGAGCTGTGTTCTTGTAAGAGAGAGGTCGCACAATAGCTGAACCACACACCATACACTAAGCATTTTTCTCTCAAAACTACAAATATGTTTCCAACAAAAAGGCTAATATTTTTTGCCTTCTATTTTGTCCCACAGCATCACTGGTGAAGTTTAAAGGTTGCCTGCCCCTTTCAACTGTAGCCTCGAAATACGAAAATGCAACATTGCCATGGTAACAGGCTGCTTCCACCATCCATAAAAATAAAGGGCTAGCTATTTGTTTCCAATGATAACATCTTATGTTTAACTGCCTTGAGCAGTGCTGACAGGGTCAATCCTTGTTACAATATTCCGTTCTTCTTGGTCAAACAAAGAAAAACACTGCCTGCTATAACTGACTGTGATGGACACAATCATAAATCCTTAATGTTAACTGATACTTTTTTTAATGCCGTGAACAATCAAATGTGCAAAGCACCCTTTTCACTGGTCCCATGCAATATGCACAGCACTCATGTTGTTTTCTTGTTTGAAGAAGTATATGATGGTGAATTTAAAGTATTTTATTAAATATAGTTTCAGTCCAGAGAGCTTTCCTGTCTGAGATGGAAACATTGTGATGAGACACTGTCTGGTGAGAAATACCAGACACAGCTACCCGAGACACTTCATAGAAGTGAAAGAAAAATACAGTCATTACAGGAATGTACACGGCCCTCTGGCCTTAAGGATCACAGCGCTGCCTCCTCTGCTAGGATTGCTGGCAGCCTCCCGGCTGACCTCCCTCCCGCCACCATACCCAGCTGGCTCTCTTATGTGCCCTGCTGAAGGACAGCACCACTCTCCTTAACACAGCTGAAAAATGGACCCCAGAGAGGTGAGCGGGAGTGCTTTCCACATGTGCTTTCAGGTGTTCAGGGCAGGTTGTGCTGGAAACAACGGACAAATGCCTAGTGAGATTGTGGCTTTTCAAGGTGTGAGGCTGAAGATCTGCGTCTCATGGTACCTCTGAGTATCTCAGTGCCATAAGAGGGAGAATGGGTGTTAAGGTCTAGGCTCCAGGGGCTTGTCTAGGATTGCTCCGGGCCTGTAGCAGTGGGACAGGGAAGAAGTGCAAGCTGTTCTGAGCAATGGGCAGTGGAAGAGGGAGGAAGGAGCATTGTGTTTGACTTTGGGAATGTCTTCCTAAGAGCTCTCTCATGGTAAAATGATGTGTAGGTGCCATGTAGTAACATGTGCTCCTAGAGTCAGTAAATGCAGTGTTGTGACTAGTGCAATGAAATATGCACAGGCTTCTTTTTCCTTTTTTTCCTTTGTTTTTTGGTTGTTTTTTTTTTTGCTGTTTAATTATTCTTATTTTCTGTTTGCTTCAGGCTAGAGATGTCAATTATCTGAGTTTTTGTTATTTTGAAATGCTCACTGGTTATTCTCTCTGTCGTTCAGATGAACTTGGGTGAATCAGGCTTAGAATTTGGTCCTCCCTAGGAGAGATACTGGGATGTAGGCATTCTGAAAGGTTGTCTGGTCTGACAGCACTTTGGAACTAAAACTTATACCAGTATACACAGAAATCTGTATGGATTTCTTCTTAAATAAATCATGTACAGACATCTAGAGCTTGGGATCGTCTCAATAAATTAATATAATTACAGTTAATGCTAAATATTCACAACAGGACCCAGTACTCTAATAAAATGTAAATAATTTATAAGTTCAGAGTGTACCAGGTGTTCCAGTAATGTTCTGAAATGCGTGTGTTGTCCATATGTACAAATTTCCCCATGAAAGCAGCGTTACTTAAGCTCTGAGGGGCATGAAACCATGCTGCTCGTTGGCTAATAGCAGGCTTCACCCTGTGACAAGTCAGCCCGCTGATACATAGCATGTGGTGATAGCTGTTAGTGCAAATGGACAAAAAAAATATGGGTTTAAGTAGCTTATATGGCTTTTCATGCTCCTGGCGTGTTAGCATTATCTTGCACAAAGGTTATTTGGGGCCATTTCTTCCATCTCTATACTTTGCTTAATTGGACTCCAAAAGCATTTGATACATAAAAGGGTCACAATGTTTCTGCATACACATTTGAATGGAGGTCTGGGAGACTTCAGAGGATTTTCTCCTTCCTTCTCCAGTTTCTGAGAGAGAGCGTTTTGGGAGTGCTTTGCATTCCCCTAGCTAACCTATGAGTCTGGCCAGCTAGGGAAGGATAGTCACACATGGCTCCCGGTGCTCAGGAGAGATTCCTTGAAGTAGCGGTGCTGTGGCAACCCAGAGTGGTGGGATCTCTGAGGAAACTTGGCTTGTCACCCTTTAGATCAAAGGAGAAAACTAGTTTGAGATGGCTGCTGGTGGTACAAGTGCAGTGAGAGGACTGTTGTTTGGCTATCTTTTCTGTGTTTTAATTACCTTCTGCTTTCTGCTTTTCTATGAGGGAAAGTGTTTATTTTCCCCAGCAGTCAACGCTAAAGTAGCTTTTTCAAAGGCAAAAGTTCTATCTAGTTATCTGACACCTGTTAAAGAACCCTGCCCATTGTTGCATGTGCTACTTCCTAGGACAGTACTGTCATAGAATCATAGAATCATAGAATCCCTAGAGTTTGAAGAGACCTTTAGAGGTCATCTAGTCCAACTCCCCTGCAATGAACAGGGACACCACAGCTAGATCAGGGTGCCTAGGGCTTGATCCAGCTGTCACTGTTGAGGTGGAATCCAACCATTTTTTACTCTTTCATCAGAAGGGAAGAAGACATTCAAGACTTTGCTGACCAAGAGTGCAAGGTTTGGGTGCTTTGCCCTTTATCTCCTCACTTCTATCTCCACTCAGCAGCGATGGGATAAATGACCCTCTCTGATATGACACCAACACTCAGGGCTGGCAGCTTTCTGGTGACAGATCTGTCTTTGACTTCTAAGAGAGAGGATGACAAAAAAACCATAGCCCTCCAACTTTCCCAAAGAAGGCTATAAAAATTAAATTGAGCAAAACTCAATAGATAAATCAACTTCCTGAAATTAGTCAGCTACAGGTATAAATATGGATCGAATCACACTTGTCTCAGGGCAACCCTGTAGTATTTTGTTCTTTACATCATTTTATTGTTTACTGAGACTATGGAATGGGGAGAGGATCCCTGCACACTCCTGGGGCATGGAGGCTTTTTGCCTGTTCCTCTGCTGGAGAGCTTCAGAGCTGTGAAGATTCCCCTCCTTCCCAGTACTGCTGCATTAAAACAAAATGGAAAAAAAATGGTAATGAAAGAGCTCTGGGAGAAAATAAATAAATAATAATAAACAGTAATAATAATAAAATGCTGAAGGCAGAAACAGGTTTCCTGTCCATAGAAAGCAAGTAATAATTTATGGACTTTTAACTGGGCTGGGCCTCGTTACACATCAGTAAACATTGATGCTAGTAGCTTAGAGCTGGCTTATGTTTTAAAGCTGTGCACATTTAATTGTAGGCTACCACTTGGAAGGGAAACTCTTTTCAACAACCACACATGCATTACTGGAAAGGATATTGTGGTGTGAGAGAGATCCCATGGTAGGCATCCAATGGTTTGCTTCTACCTGAACTTAATGGATGATAATGCATCTTTTATGTCATGTATGATGATGAATTTACTATGCTAATAGGTCCATATACCATAATGATAGACCACTGCTCCAGTAAGTTCCTCTTTTATATGAAAAATTGCTTGTGTGTTGAGAAGAGGTTGACAGGTAAATTGCTGGATGCTACCATCTTCGATACAATGATGAACTACATCTTCAACGAAAACTGTTAAATCAAAACCTGTTAACGAAAGCAGAGGGGAAAACAAGAATTAGGTTAGGAAGATCACTTCAGTTCTCTTAAAAGTAAGCACGTATGGAGTAGGAACTGCTGTAAAGAATAATCCCATCGCTTTGCTGCATTGCTGGTCCACAATACAATTTTTAAATGCTTTTGCAAAAGATGAGATATGTTTCAAATAATTTGGGCGCATTTGTAGGCAATCTGTTGGTAAAATGCAGATGCTAATTCTTTTGTTTCTCTCAATGTATTAGCACCTGAAATGCATGTTCAGCAATATACTCAGAATATGTTCAGCCTCAATCAAACAAGATAGGCTTCTTCCAGTTAATTCCTAATTTGTAAAAAACAAACTACCATGAATGTAAGATTTCTACCAATTCCTCCCTTCCCAGCCTCTACTCCCCTCCCTTGCACCCTCATCCTTCCTCTTGTCTCAGCATGCAGCTTGGGGTGGCAGGGAAATCTCTTCCAGGAGGAGCTAATAATTTTTGCACCCCAGTTACTAACCTTCCATGGCTGTCTCTTAAATAAGTTATTCTTGTAGTGTAGAAATGGTGTGGTTCTGTTGTTTTACGGCATGTTAGAAATGCTTTTTCTACATGCAGATTTAGAGGGAAAATATTTTACTTTAAGGGTCATAAACACTTTCTGACTTATGTAAGCAAAGCTGAAAGCAATGCAACCTTCACAGCTGCTGGAAAAACAGAGAATATTGGCTTTGCATTTTGTATAGCTAATTCGTATGGCAAGCAGTGAGGATGGTAAATGGAATGTAGTGTTTGTATTTTATACTTGCATTTAAAAAAAAGTGGTGGAAGAATGCACTGGTGGAGAAGCTGAGTTTTTTCTGGTTTGGTGTTGAAAGGGGAGATTTGTCTTCAGTGGAAATAGAAATCGGTGTGTGGGTTCAAGGTGTCAAAGGGAGAGTTGAGAGTGACTGTCAAGTTGCTTCCATATCTGCCCAGTGCACTACTTGTGAGAAGACATTTCATGGCAGTGGGACCAAAATGGATTTGAAGTCAGCTGGTGAGGTCTCCACGTGTTACCTCTGTCTAACACGTAATCACACTAATGTGTATTTGAAGGGTAGATGTGACAGCTACCGGAGCATGTCACCTGCAGGTGATAACACACATTTGTTTAAGAAGAAAACAGTGCTTATAGTGCTCGTCACTGCATACTGCATATTTAAGAATATATTCTGAGATAAAATCTTGTGTTAGTGAAGGTGATGTGACCCCAGGTGGGGTATTGTGAAGGAGTGAGCAGGGTAATAGGAAGTATTCTAAAATACACCTTTCTGGATAACTGTAAATTGTCTTTCAAGTCTACACCTAGCTGTTGCAACACATATTTGATATGTAAATATACAGCTCTTCCAGAAACATCCTGTTGGTTTTTTTCCCCTCTATTTCTAACAAACTGTGTAAAATTTCCAGAAGAATTTGAGGTAGATATCAGATAACTCAAAACACTGATAAGAGAATCATCTTTTTAAACTGATTTCCTCCGTATCAATAAGCACCAGGTGCACAGATGCCAGGCGTAAATGGTGGCCACCTGCAAGATTGCAAGAGGTTTAAACTAAACTAGAACAAGCTTCTATCACTACTAGATACATCCATTGTCATCTGAGATAAATTACTTACTGATTGCTCACCTGGCACATTTCTAAGTAATATCTCTATCCTACTTTGTTGGTTACAATGAAAGTTGTTGCAAATCATCATGAAAACGAGTAGTTCACTGAACTTATTTAAATCAGTGCCTGGGCACTGGGATTATCTAGCTGTTTCTGAATAATTCAGAAGTTGTGTTTTGTTTCACATTTGTGAAAAATAGATGATGAATCACCATCAGCAACCATTTGTGCCACAAAGAGTTTACAAAAATAGGCAAGACTTTCCTCATAGTGCCACTTCTCAAAAAGCAAAGCTTATTGAAAGAGCATTGTGGATGGCCATCCCTGTATGACGCTGAACTGCAAAATGCACACCCTGAAATGCTGTCGTTTAACATCTTCTGAACACTCAACAGATTAAAAAAATAAAAATCTGAGTTCAGTGGCAAGAATTGCATGGGGCATTCCTTTAAAATGGGGCAGAAGGGCAGCTGGAAGAAGACAAGGTGCTGGCAGAGGTGTGTTTATTTGCTGAAGGTGATTCTCCATTGCATAGGTGAAAGACCTCTGTAGCACAGTCCTCTGCAGCAGGAGGATCCTAAATGGATCATTAGCACCTATTATTTCAGTTTATCTTTAGCTTGGTAACGTAAATTAAAGGTAATGACTCTTACAGGAGATCTATTCAGCAGTGAGAACAGAACAGGGAAAAAAATATTTACCATATTTCAGCAGATTGTGGTGAGTTTGGGCCAGGTGGAACAGTGCCGGCCAATCCTCATGGAGGCCATGGCTCAAACCCATTGCATGAATGGGATGACACTTGTCCAGGAGCAAAAATAAACACAATCATTATCATCATTACAGTCTCATTGTTTGCTGCACTGCAGAATGAGTGTGTCACAACTGGTTTTTTTTGTACAGGCTATTATTAGAAGCTGACCCCAGAAAGATGTGCTAGAACCCTGCTAACAAGACCATTTTGTTTGAAAGAAATTGGTTGTCTTTAAGCAAAATAAAAGCACAAATTTAAAAGTCAGCTATCATCTTGAAAAGAGGCTGTAGAATTTCTTTCTTTGAATGACAGAGAAAATGCACAATTTTGAGCCAGCTCATGCTCTGGGGGCTTAAAACCATCTCTGCTAGCACCATGGAAAAAATCCGATTAACTTTGGGAAGTGCTGGGTCAGGCCCATAGTTCGTGGAGTGTGCTCCTAGCAGAGCATAGAGGTGGGCAACTAGTAGCCTAATTGGCTTTATGGACTGAAAGCCTCTGTAATCATTGCAGCCATGCTATTTGGTGTTTTTTTTCGTTGCTGTTGATATTACAGTGGTATTGAGGCTGGATCCTGTGCAAAGAGATGCTGGGGTCAAACCCAGCCTGCCCTGAGGACTAGGAAAGGCTGCTCCTGTTACGGGGCACACTGTGATATTGAGAATCCTGTGTAAACTCCAGGCTACCAAAATCTGAGTCACATAATGGGGTTATGGTTTCCAGACTTCACCATGGCTTTATGCTTATTGTAACCACCCACTCCTATGGAGTATTGTGACAATAGCCAATGCACATGTTATTAAATGCACAGCCACTTTTCAAACATTTTTTGGCAAATCCCACTAAAATTCTCTTGAGGATAAAAAGCTTAATTAATTACACTGAATGTTTGGGCACTGAATCCAAAATACCACAATAGAGAGTTTAAGGAGGGAAAAATATTCAAAAAGAAATATTGTCATGTTACTGTCTATGCAAAAAGCCACATAATTGTTCAGCTTTATTTGTGAATATAAAAATGGAAGTTTTATCCCCATGATCATTTTTGCAAGGAAAATACAGATAATATTTGTCAACCATAAACAACTAATTCTAATGAGAAGTAAAGACAATAAATTGATGGAGACATGAGTGTCAGATAGGAGTTTATCAATGAATTGCAGGGATTCTGCCTGGGACAACACAGAGAAACAATTAATTTCACAGTATCATTGCCAGCTAGAACAAACTGATGATTTAAAGGAAAAAAAATCCTCTTACGTCAAGATGTCTTAGCAATATTTCTCTGGCTGTCTTGCTTTCAGGAAAATGCTGTCCGTCCTTGGCATTGACTTGCACTCAGTCTCGATTTTTCTCAGCCTCTCTGTTTGCCTGCAGCCTGATGCTAATGGAGCCAAAAGTCACAAAGATTCAGAGTGCCCTGAGCAGAGCTTCTGGGTGCAGTCAGCCGCTCCCCCTGCAGTCCTTCCACTAAAGCCTGCTTTTCCTGGAAGCAAAGAAATGAGGCTGGGGTCCGGGATGCCATTTTATGCCAACATTTCTTCCATCCAGAAGTTTTACAAGCTGTGTGTGATATAGGCTTGTACATGTGAGACTTAATGGACATTCAGTAGTAATTCAGACTGTGTTTTAAAAATTTGAATGTTACAGCGGAATGGAAACTCAAGTATCCACCACTTTGACTGAGGTGTGAGTAGAGTCCAGTTTGTAGTGTTTTCCATTGATTTCCTTTGGAAAGAAGTCAGAGTAGATGCAGGCACATGATGAGGTGCTACATCTAGAGAAGGCCTGGCTGCACACCTACTGGTGTGATCCAGCCTCCCAAACTAGGAGATTTGATGGAAAAAAGAACAGTGAAACTTCTATGAAAAGTGGGAGAATTTTCCATGTCCTGGTCCTAGCTAGGGAAGAGAGATGGTGTGGAACTGCGTAACTGCAAGACACAATTTTTTATGCAAGAGACTTCAAACCCATTCTTGAAAACAAACAGCCTGAATTTGGAATGCTTTATCTTATCACTCCTAGCTCTCATCCCTGCCTCGTGCCCATGAGGCTGACATCCATCCTGCCTTCAGCGCGAGCTATCCAATGGCTTCAGCTGGAGCTGAGCAAGGAGAGCCCTCCACAGTGAGCACATGCCCACCTCGATGCATTGCTCTGATCCCACTTGCTTTGAAATGCTCAATTAAAATAGGTAGAAAGGACTGACAAAGCCTGCTGAAAGAGGCTGAATATTTCAAAGCAAAGAGCTTATTGTGCTGGGTTGCGGGATGTGGGAATCTACATAGGAGGGCAAAGAGAGAAATATTTTCAGTTACAAAACATTCAGGAATATCTTGGCTTGGTTGGGGAAGGAGGATAGGAATCTGCTGCTGCTGGAACAGCAAGTTCACCTGAAGAATATTTCAAATCTAAACATATCTGTATTATTCATCCCTTCTTGGAAGAGATCAGACAGAATCTGTGCCTGTACTGGGGAAGCTGATATTTGGTTTTGAATTGTGGCCACAGTGGCCATGTTCCCACCCACCAGTGTGGGGTGTTGCAAGGTGGGAGCAAAGCCACCCTCATCAAACAAGTGAATTTGCAACCACGGCTGTGGAAACCACAGCTTTGTGCTGTTTATTTGGGCTACTGACTGGCTTTTCAGCTACGTGTTTTTCCACTGTGTACTTGGAGATGTGTGTCTGTTTGAGTTGCATTTGAAGGCTGGTCTGCTAAGGAATGAGGAATGTTTCCATGGGGGGTTGAATTGGGAATGATATTCAGCCTTTAGTCACTTGTGTTGCAGAACTGCAGTTCACAATTCCCCCCATGACCACTAAAGAGCCTGAGAGATTTTCAGCTTTGGAGCATGTGCTGACAATTCCCTGAAATGACAAAACCCATGAATTTACAATCAATTTCTTATTTGAGTGTACAGCCGCAAGCCACACTTTCTCTCATGAAACTTCAACAACCGCGTAGCATGAATCCCCTTCAAACCTTGGGTCTCCTGGTACTTCTTTAGCATCCTTAAAATAGATGTTTGTCAGCTACTTCCAGCAGGAGCTGCTCTTTCCTTCTTTACTGTAAGGGATGTATAACAAATCATCATGGGAGCGGAACTGCTGGATCCATGCATAAGAGGATGCAAGAGTGCAGATCAGGAGTGTTTAGGAAGAGCTTGGTGCGGATGCCCCGAGGCTCCAGTAGCTGTGGCTTGCTCCTCTGTGGCTGGCAGAGCTTATGATCCAAATGGACACAGACCTGGGCAGCCACCCAGAGAGAAATCAGCAAATGCTGGCAGCTCTTCCTCTCATCCCCAGCAAATGCACGTGCAGGTCTTGTTTCTTCTGTAATTCTCCTGTCTAGGCTTACAGCGAGACTTCACCTATATTTACAGGATGCTTGAGTTCTCTTTTCCCCACCCTACTATATTTCAGGCCCCACCTCAAATGGATGTGAAATGTTTCCTGAGTAATTGCTTGCAGCCAGAGTGCACCCATCCTGCTGTATAAGTGATTTGCGGGAATTTTTTGAAAGTGGCACGCAGACATAAATCTTGAGATGGACCCCACTCATGCTGGTTTGTGGGGGCTTGTCCTTGCGAATTTATAGTTTACAGGAAACCAAATGTGCACTCTACAAGAAATTGCTGGAAGAAAATATTAGTTATTTCACTGGAATGAGGAAAGCAGTTTTTCTAGCAACCTTGCAGATCTCTTTTATACACTTTCTATGTATTCTATATGATGTATGTATGTATAAGAAAAAATATTGATGCTGTACTTTTTTTCCCTCTCTCTACATGGAGCACAAAGCCTGCAGCTTCTCTGAACTGAAAGCCTGTGATTTCTGACTTGTCTAGTAAGAAGTACTGGTTGTCTCCAGCTTGAGCATCTTTTCATGAGGTTGCATTCTGGGGGCTCCCATCTTTTCCACTAGGGGATTCAAGCACCTTCATCTGTCCTGCAGTGGGAAGAGTCAGGAAATCCCACATCTCTGGGCATTCCCACTACTTCTCAAGGTCTTTCCAGTTGTCCAGGAGCAGTTGGTTTGTGCAATAGACAACATTATGGTAAAGCCAAGAAAGCATGGGTCTTCTGCAGCCTCAGCCCTGCCATTGCCACCCCAACCAGGGAGAGGTTTCTCCTGCCCAGCACCTGCTCTTTTGAACTAGAGTCTGTAACATAGGAAGGGAAGGGGGTCAGGGAGGAGCACCACTAGCACAGCCAAGCCCTGTCTGCAGGAGTGCAGAGATGGGAGCCCATCCTGTCCCACACCATGCCAGAGAGAGTGTTCCCTCTATTTCTGCAGTGCTCGTTATGTGTTGCTGCAGCAGCCTTGAGGACATCACCTCTGGGTGTGTCTGAGAGGTATGGTGCCCATACACTTCCTTGCACTGATTCTTTCATGTTGGTAGAGTGGATACAAAGCAGAACTAAACCTTTTGTTTTCCTCAGTATTTCAGAATAGACCTATCATTGGGCATCCAGTAGAATTTGAAAATACAGGAGTCTTGTCTAGCTTTGCAACCAAAGCTTTCTGTCCTTTCCAGCACTGAGCAGTGGCCTTGCTTTGTTCTGTTACTTCTGGAACACATCAGAATAGACGGGCTCTGGCATTCTGCTGCTTGACAGCGGAAGTCAACCCAGATAGGTTTCCGTGTGTTTCAGGATGGAAACCAAGCGGCATGAGTTGATCTGTGTGTTCATCCTCCTTCTTTTCCCTGAAACAAACACAGTGCCAGCCTTGAGCCTTGCAGTAGGTTTGTGGCTGCCACAGGCAGTTGGATCCAAACCTTTGTTACTGTGAGTGAAAGTGGATTGTGGTGTGCTGAAAATGTTGGGAAAGCTTGACGCAATGGGAAAAGCAATTGTGTCATGGCAATTTATTTGCCCAGTAATCAAGAGTGGAAGTTCACACTCCTTGGCTTTTCCCATCTCCCAGCGGAGACTGGAGGAGTTGACAGCTGATCATGTTTGGAAGTTAAAGATGGGATTTATTAGACTACTGTTAGCTCTGGTATTTCTGTTGACAATCAGGCATGGGAAGTCTTTTATCACCTCTCTGTCACAAGAGAGCATTAAGCATAATTAAGCGTTGGAGAAGATCCTCGTTATGTACATTTCTGCTGTGTCTCAGCAGATCCTGGTTGCTTGTGAGCCATGGAGCTGGGCTCTCAACACACTTCCTTGCGCTGTGTTCTGAGCTGGCATAACCGGCTCAGCTCCACCAAAGCAAATCAAATCATAGAATCACAGAATAGCTTGGGTTGGAAAGGTCCTTAAAGCCCACCCAGTTCCACACCTCTGCCACGGGCAGGGTTGCCATTCAACAGCTCAGGCTGCCCAGCGCCCCATCCAACCTGGCCTTGAATGCCTCCAGGGATGGGGCACCCACAGCTTCTCTGGGCAGCCTGTGCCTCACCATCTTCATAGTAAAGCATTTCCTCCTAACATCCACCAGTGTTCTGGCTTTGAGACAGGTAATTACCAGTCTGCTCTCAAATGTGCCAGCTTCAGCAGGTATTGGCTTGGGCAGTACATCTACAAGAACATGGTTTTGTAACACCCAGTATTTTCCTTAATGGTAGATTCCTGGGAAGTAAGAAAGCTGTTCTGTTTTCCTTACATCCATTGTAGTGCTTTAGTTCTAATAACAAACTAGAAAGGTCTCTGAAATATTCTAGTCTATCTCATCTCTAAGTATTTGTCCCTAATTAAGCAATATCCAATTCATTCCTTGCGTAGAAATAGAATGAAGCAATTAATCTGTGTCATGTTTTTGAGCCCACTCTGGACATTGCTTTTTATTGTGTGAATTGAATAAAGGCATTCCAAATAAATTATTTTTAATTCTTCAAGCTTAACCCTTGTGTACCTCCCAGAGTACAAAAGATACCTTTGAATGCAGTGTGAAATAATGAGACAGTTGTTAAAACCCGTTATATCTGCTATCATAATGGTTTATTTTGGTAGCTTTGATATAATCCTGTACAACTTTGTCAGCAATTTTTAGTATTGTTTTATATGTGATTTCATGTGAGCCAGAAGATACATATTTAGCAGTGTATTGCTAAATTCCACCAGGACAATCAGTATATTGTTACCAAATCGGATTTGATCAGTGTATTGTTCTCAAACTTAAGGATGTTCTTTAGAACTAAATGAAGCTGGCAGCATGGAATATTTGGCTGAAGTTGCTTGTAACCCCGCCAGAACGTGTTCATGGTGTAATATTCTGTGCCGTAATATAGATTCTTTTACAATGGCTGGATGAGATATATCACTTCTATGAATCAGAAAATTATGAATAAAAGCAGTGGGAATTCCACATAATTGCCCATTCCATACTTATCTTCCAGATCTCACTCTCTCCTATTTGCTTCTGCAGCAAAAACTCAAAATGAGTTTAGGTTGCTTCTGAGCCCTCAGCACCCCCCAGCCTTTATAGAATCCAAATTTATAATCTTATTTTTTAAACATTTTCCACGGTGTGCAATTGCTTCAGGACAATGCTGTAAAGTTACGCAACACGGGATATTTGGGAGGGCGTATTAGCTGTGTACGGCTGCTCAAAGCACTGCCTGGTGCAAAGATGCACTCTGCAGAAGCTGCCATCTAAATTCAGTTGCGGTGTGAGCAGTGAAGGCCACAGGGCAGGGAGAAGCACTGCAGTTAAAGGAACTCCATAACTGCACGGTCCTTCAGAACTCAGGCTCTGGAGCAACACTGAGTGGAGCGGCTCTGCTTTTGCCTTCAGCTTTGGCTGGTTCTCGGAATTCCCCCACAGCCCCTCACTCCTCCTGCTGGGGCTCTTCCAGCTGCTGCTCCCAGGCTCCCCATGGAGGCCTGACACGGCTCAGGCTGCGTCAGGACATGGGCAGCTCCATAGAGCTGTGTCATGGCTTCAGGAGACAGGGCAGGGAATGAGAAGGGCTTGGTTTTGCTCTTCATCTCACAACACACCTGCCTTCTGTTTCCTTAAATCTGCAGCAGGTAGATAGGCAGGAGGCTAAAAAAGACAGATTCAAATCTGTAACGACAAGTCACTGGGAGAAGGATGCACTTTCCCTGCCTCGGCTGCGGCCTGCTGAGCTGAGTTCTGCCAGGCCCTTTGTTCCTCACCCTTCCCAGCCGTGCCTGTATCTGCCCCAAGCACTATCCTCAGCTCATCTCTGACTGTCCCCACATGCTGCAGGAGTTCACATTCCTCTTTAATGTGCCAGCACTGCTGTCTCATATTACTCCTATTTTTTCTCTTCAGATACTCTCAATACTTGGATGCTTTCTTCTAGCCAGAGCTCCAAGAATCCTGCAGTGATACAAGAAGCTGAGTTTATTTACAGTGTTTCTCTGGTCTTCGTGAATATGAAGAAAAGCTGCAGTGGTGCAGCTCTGGTGTGGCCTCACTTCGAGCATTCTGTGCAGCTTTCGGTGCCACAGTATAAAAAGGACATCAAAGCATTAGAGAATGTCCAAAGGAGGGCTACAAAGATGGGGTAGGGACTGGAGGGAAAGGTGTGTAAGGAGCTGAGCTCTGCTCTCTGACAGCTCTGACAGTGACAGGGCCTGAGGGAACAGCATAGAGCTGTGTCTGCTGGAGTTAGGGAAAAGTTCTGCACCACAAGGGCAGTGGGCATGGAACAGGCTGCCCAGGGCTGTGGGCACAGCCCCAAGATGCTGGGCTCAAGGAACATCTGGACAGATAGAGTGTCTGATTTTTGGATGGCCCTGTGTGGAGCCAGGAGTTGCACCCAATGATCATTGTGGGTGCATTCCAACTCAGAATATTTTATGATTCTTTAATTTTGAAGGGTAACTTAAACATTCTGTATGGGCTCAGAAGGCCACGGTGGACCAGGGGACAGCACATGTTCTGTCCCTGTGCTGGCACCACCAAAAGTGACGTTCCCTGCAGCAATGTTCCCCTTGCAAGGCAGTGTGCTAGCTCTGTAATAGCAAGGGCTGAGAGGAGGTGATTGCACTAATAGGATCGTTTTCTTTCCCTGGTAAGAAGCAAGCTCTGCTCGCCCGACTCAGCAGTCTTTCTGTTATTTAAGGGAGAAGCTGGAGTGCGGGGGGTCATGACACCAGTGCTGGGGATGCTCTGAAAGGATTAATGAAGGCAGTATTCTTATGTTCGTTGCCCTGAAAGTTCTCAGTCAGTGGCCAGCGTGGGCTCATGTTCGGCAGCATTACCATTGCTTCCTGCTGTTCCTCTGCAAAAAGCTCTCTGATGGTGCTGTAGGTACAGCTCTGAGCCCGTTTCTCAGAGGCCATGTAACTTCCACCCGCAGCCTTGCCTGTCTCTACCCCAGAGACGATGCATGTTTGGTGCTGAAAGTTAACCAATGGTTTTGCCTCAAAGTAGAGACTTTTTTTAATAATGGATTTGCATAGTCCCTAGGAAATGGAGCCCTGAACCTCAGTCAGACTAATTCAGAGGTTGACATGATTAGTTTCTTTTAAATTATGAGTACTCACATGGTAGTTTGATGCAGTAAGTCAGCTCTATGTTTATTAATAGCTCCCATTTTATATTTTCGCCCTTATCTTTTTAATAAAGTGAGCGTATCACCAAATAAATGCGGTGCGGTTTCACTGAGATCACCAAGAACAGACGTGATGACTGAATCATGGCCACAATTAAAATGGCACAGATAAAGCCAGAGATCCATCCTCACCCAGTGCAAGATGAATGTGGCAGATAGCCAGAGGGGCGGTGCAGGGGGGCTGGGCGTTGCTGTGCCCTGGGGAGGGCTGCAGGACGCGGCTCCATCCCAGCACTGTACTGGGGCCTGCTGGAGGCAGCGGATGCCCTGACCTGGACAGTGGGGCCGCAGCCATCCTTCTGCTCTCAGGCCCTTGCCAGGGGAGCCTGCCTGAAGCAGATGGCAATCCATCTTGGTTTGTTTCATTTGCCCTCAGCAACTCGATGCGAATGCTCGCTCGTTAAATCTCACTGTTGTTGCAAGTTCCTAATTTACTGTTGTTTTCTGTTACTTCTCCCTCCCGCACAATAGCACGGGATCTGTCAGCACAAAGATGCCATTTAAATCCTCAGCAGCTTTTAAACAACAACCCGTGCTGAGCTCAGGCTGTGCACAGCTGGAGGTGACACACACCGAGGGCAGTGGGAGGAGCGGAGGGTGCATTTTGGGGAAAAGAGAACAGCCGAGGAGAAACCAGTATCAAAAGTTCCCTAAGATCCATATGTTTGCATTCATTACCAAGACGTTTTCCCATAGCGATATAAGAATGTGTTTAGCGATGCCCTGTGGCTCCTGGAACACGGCGCTGCTCCCCAGCACATGGCCTCAGAGTCCCCGTGGGATGGGTGCATGAGGCTCCAGCTCCCCGCAGCACACCCCGCAGCCATGCAGAGCCGTGCTGTCTTTCTGCTGAGTTTTCCTGGGCTTCGCCGCTGTGCGGCAGCCAGGTATTCCTCCAGAAAGCTGGATCAGGGTGGATTGGTGCCAGGGAGAAGGGTGCTAATGCTGCCATTTAGGTTAATGGGCATTAGTTCTGCTGCCTGTGGGGTCTAATGGTCTGATCTGCACAGTCATTGCCTCTTCCTTACTGTTGTTGTTCCTGGATCCCAATTGGGATGCTAATAGTTGTACGATCACAGCTCACTCTGATGACTGTTAACCCGGAATGCAGAGCTGCTTCTGCCTGTCTCAGAGCAGCATCCTCCTTCAACCAAGCAATTACGATTTACCCAGCTCAGCTGGAAGCTGAGCCCATGTCCCTCCCATGCAGCCTAAACTGCATGTAATTAGCTCTTTAATTTCTATTAGAATGTGCAACAGCAACCTAAGGTTCCTCAAAGGCAGGACAAATCCTGCAACCTCTGCAGGAGCGGCTCAGTGTCTGTGCGGTGTCAGACTGGGGTCACAAAGGCAATTTATTCAGGAGGTTTGCTGCTCTTTGCAAGGACTCTCGGCTTCTGTTTTTCCCATAAAATAAATCCCTGCTGAGGAGAGCTGATTCTCAGTGAAGAAGCAGAGGAAGAGTGGTGCACATAGAGAGCAGGGTGGCAGCAGGCCAGGGGAGCCTGCACTGCTCTGCAGCACGAGTTTGTCAGGAGAACATCTTCCCCTTAAGAAGAAAATCCCTCCTGCTGCCCCTGCCTCCCATTCACAACCAGGAGCAGTGCTTTAAGGTGCCATACCAGGGGGGATGGACAGACAAACAGAGGGGCGGGTGGCCAGGGCTGCAGGCCACCAGTCCATCTCAGCTGTGCAGACTGTGCGCAGCTCCCCTCAGTGCAGGGCCCACATAAGGCAGCAATGAAGCCATCCGTGCGGCCACGTCAAACTTCTTGGAAAGACTTCTGCTCAACACCTTTCATGGAGAGCAGCTGGCTGTGCGTTATTTAATGTTTGTCCCTCTCCTTAGCAGGGAGGGATTGAGCATCAGTAACTGCGTCAACTTACTGCAATTAAGTGTTTAAAATGTCTTCTCATCCCCTGGTACTATAAATATTTAGATAGCTTGTTATATGATTATACTTTCACATGCCTCTTGTGGTACTAGCTGATGAGAATTTAAAAAAAATCCATAATGCCGAGAAATTGGGGAAAACTGCAGAGGTCTATGGGGTTTTGCACATTTCTATGCATATTTGTTTCTGTGTTTCCCGTAGCATGCTCTGCCATTTAGCGTACAGCTAGCACACTTCACAGTTCTGTTTCTGCAATAATTGCCCTATTAATAGCCATGTTTCATTATTTAGGCTGCAGTAACCCAGGTGTGCTATCCACATCCCGAAGGGGGCAGGGGTGGAATCTTTGAGTCAGATAAAACCGAGGAAGGAGGTAGTCACAGAAACACAAGTAGGGCAGAAACAAACCGTACAGAACCGGGTGATCACTGTAAAGGCTGTGAAAAACCTCATCGTGGAGGTGCTTCCTTGGTTGTCTACCTTAAATACGTTTATTTCCCTTTTTCCCAAGAGAATTCTATTTCCAGTAAATATACTGTCAAATCATGCAGCTTTATTAAGCAGGCCTTCAGCTAATATGAGCAAAGACACCTCCTGTAGCAGGAAACATTCCTGGCAGAAATGCAGTTTAAAAAAGATTGACTGATTTTCCTGCCATTCACTATTGCAGGGCCAAGACCCAAGTCACCCCATCTATCTCACAGTATGTCACAAAAGGTAAATAGCATCCTTATTTTTCTCTACAAATATCCTTTACTGGTAAGCACTGATACTCTATGTTTCTTGTATGTTTTTAAAGGATCTGTCCCAGCAGCACTTTGTGCTATTTCCCGATGTTGGCCTTTGTTCTGCCCCATTCTTCAGCATAAATCCAGAGTAATTTTGCTGAGGTCAAGGGAGTTACGCTGATCCCAAGTCAGTCTGAATGGGAGATGAATGAAACCACGCAGCACGGAGTTTATGCATTGCTTGAGTTGGGTATAGATTTTTCTGATCTCTGCAGACAGATGAGTTTAGTTTTCAAACCTCCTCTGCTGGGGGAAAAAAAAAAAGAGGGATGCCATATTTAGCCCAATCTAACTACAAGCGCAATGAATTGTGGGGAGACTTTCCTGTTGGTATCAGTGAGTTGGGGTTGGGCCCATACAGTTTTGAACAAAATTCACATTACGTTGATTAATCAAACTCTCAAAAGCAGGAAAATTGTACACATGACAGCTGCTTGCAGAGCTTTGGAGGGCAGCAATATCTGCACAGCCACTTCCTGCAGATGAAGCCAGGAGCTGTGCCTAGTGAGCACCCTCAGACCAAGGGAAGGTATCTAGCTAACAGCTGTTTTCCAGCTGACTCAGAGAAAACAGCTGCTACCAAAGCAGCCCACCTAGCACTCAGCATAACTGCAGCCAAGTTTTTGTGTTTTTTCTGAAGTGCCTTTTAGGTATAAAGCCAGAACTTAGCAACACAGCATCTGTAATTTGCAATCATAAGTTTACATGTGATGAAATGAAGCTAGCAAAAAAAAAAAAAAGTTAAAAAGTCAAACTCTGATTGTACAGTAGATGCAAAGAAATAAGCTTATGCTCCAAGATGGGGGAGAAACAGAATGCCACTTCTTGCTTTTGAGTGACCGTGTATACAACAGCTGTTGTATCTGCATAACTTTGTGAAAGATGTGGCTACCTTTCAGAAAGCAACTTGCACCAGATGTCCTCAAGGAATGAGCAATTCAGATGTGTAATTGGAACCAAACTTTGTGAGCAGATGAATGATAGCTCAGTGGTCCATCTCGAGTTGGCAGATGCATCTTGTTTTGCAAACCTGAATTTTTTTGTTGATTTGGGCTTCATTAGCTTGGCAGGGTAATAGACCGTGCTACCCAGGTACAACACCGGGTGCATTCTGCTCTTTTAAGATCCACTTAGCTATCTGCAAGCTGTGTAGTCTGTTGATCTGCTTAGATACAAATAATCGTGGGTAGCTATTTCATTAAGTATGCCTTTTAAGCAGAAGACGAGTGCTCTGGCAACATGGGAGCGCCTTTGTTGCTTTTCATTATCCCCTACACAACAGTAAGATGATCTGTGTGCGGAGGTACAAGGATCTGTGGGGAGCCACTTAGTTTCTGTCTTTGCCCTGGACTGCCTACTGCATATGAAATGGCTAATTCTTTCATTTCACCTAGATGAAATAAATGGAAGTTACCTTACCTAAGCATTTGACATTTCAGATTATTATTATTATTTTTTTTTTTCAGAAGGGGAGATGGTTTGGGAATAGCAAAAGGTGAAGAGAAAATGAAAGAGATTATCCTAAGTGGAGCAGAACTTCACCAATTAATAAAAGTTGAGCTTTAAAAATATTAATAAATTGGGAGGGGGGAAAAGAGCTATATGCTATACATTTGAGGATACATGTAGGTTGCTCTGAAAGTAATGCCTCCGATTTATTTCCATGGAAATTATAGCAGATACAAAGAGCAAAATAACCCTATCTGATAGAGCAAATTCTCATCTACAAAACACCATTTTTCAACATAGTCACCACCATTAGCCAACTTCCATGGATGATCTGATCGAGACACTCTTCATTTTGTGGTGTGACAGCTGTTCATGGCCTTCTGGAATGTGTCTTGTCTTTCATGTCACTGTTGCCACTGCTGAAATGTATCACCCACCCCTCAGTGCACTCACATCCACTGTTTGGTCTCCATAAATGTTCAGCAAGTGTCAGTGAATGTCAGTGGGTGCCATTTTTTCCACATAGAGGAATCCAGTGACACACCTTTGCTTCATCCACATTTCTGTGTCAGATGCCATTCTGTCAGACCGCCCCTCTGCTACCATCTGTCACATGGCAATCAAATGTAATGGAATATTGTTGGGATGGTTCAACCTCTACTACCATACCACCAACATCTGCCTCTGACATCATGGCCAACAGAATAAAATAGGAGGCATTACTATCAGAGCGTCCTTTCTGCATGTGACCTGTGTATGTTCCTGATCAGAGAAGCTACCTCACTGTTGCTATTGCATCCCATCTCTGTAGACATAGTATATAAAAAGTGAGTACAGCTATATAGGGACACCCGGACTTAAGGAGATCTGCGCTTGTCTGCAAGTAATGACTTTTCTCCAGCTGTTGGGGATTAATGGATTAGATGCAATGCCCTATGTCTATGGCTGTTAATAGGTGATAACCACATATATATATTTTTCTACTTGTAATGCTTTTGTTTGTAGACAGTTCAAATTTTTAAAATTTGAGAAGTTAAATGTATAATGAGCAAGTCTTAAATGAAACGTGCTTGTGCATATCCCACAGTAATTAACAGGGTATCTCAATCAAACTGTAGGCAAAGAGCCATGGTTCTCTGAAGCACAGGCTGTCCCTGGAAGTTTGTCAGCTGGCCTGGGATGTCATCAGCTACTTCACCTCTGTCTTTGAGGTGACCTCATTCTGTTCCCACACTGTTCAGGTACTTTACAGGCTGTAACATGTTTCTTTATGTAGGTCGGTGCTGTCATCCTCATTTTATGGATGAGGATTTGTACAATGATGCTAAGGTCATCCAGAAGTGTGAGCTGGAGAAGTGCTCTCTCTCCAAGTTTAAGGACAGTTCCCTAACTTTTGGCCTACCCACTCAATATGTGGGGTATATAAGTACTCAAGCAAGCCTCTTCCGTGGCTTCCTGATGCCTTGGGGTGTGCCTGAGGAGCAGGGCAGCTGGCTGGGCTGGAGCATGTTGCACCTTCACCATTCTTTCACTGGTGATCGAATCTCGTTCAGACCGGTCCTGTAGTGTTTCTTCAACTCAGGAGATACCTACAATGTCTCGGATTTTGAGGACCTTTTTAGAAGCATAGAATCATAGAATTAGGTGGGAAAAGACCTACAAGATCATCCGGTCCAACCATCCACCTACCACCAATAACCCCACTAAACCATGTCTCTCAACACTATATCTAAACGTTTCTTTTGTGTACAAGAGGCTCCAAGAAGATCAGTGGTTGATGTGTGTCTAATTGTGTTTGCAAGGATTGAGGTTTCACGTGGTTTTTGCCCATGGTTGGGATCATTTGAGGCCCTCTTCTTTTGGTATCTATGAAAAATGAGCTTTGTTCAGAGCATTTCTGGGGCTCTGTCCTTCCCTATTTATCTACTTCAGTGAAATTGAATTAGATTTAACAGCATTCAAGAAATCTGTCCTTCTCTAGTTTGGTTGAAAGCAGCCAATGAAATACATAACAGAGGAGGGAAGAAAGAGTTGTGTGCTCATCATCAGTGGGATCCCATAAGCCCTATTTCCACTGGAAACAAGGCTGAGGACTGGTCTCCTCATTGTACCACGAAGCTACGCGTGGCACCTTTGATGTCAGCAGTTACAAGTACTGAAAATGAGCAATAACTGGAAACAATTAATGTTTTTACAAACAAAGCACACATAGGAACTTTGTACCTATTACTTGCTTGAAGTTTATGAACCTTTTTTCCCAGAAGCTTTCAGAGGGTGCTTTCATGAAATTATTTAGCACAAATGGGCACATACATTGAAAAGAGCAGAAGATTGCAGATGTATGCATGTGTTGCAACAGGGTAAAATAATTTTTTATTACAATGTAGTTCTTTGTGATTGTTCCTCCAGTTACACGCCAGCCAATGGTACTTGCTCTGAGCTAGTGGAAGCACCAGCTCGAGTGGCTCTGCTTTTCCAGCAACAGCGAGATGATCTCATTATCATTCTATGAGCCAAGCAACTTCTGCTGGTTTGAACTGCTCAAATTGATGGGACAATGATTGTGATCGTTTTGAGTGCTGCTGTGATTACTTCCTGTGGGTATTACCTGGGAAGACTCTCTTAACATCGAACACCAGTTACTATTTTGTCCACCGTTGCATGATAAATAACACCAAAGAAAAGTCTGTAATCTTGCTAATCTACTCTTTGCCAAGCTGCACATTTTATAAATAGGGCAAGGGGAAGACAAACCACTCCTTCCCATTTCTCAGCAGAGATCAAGTGACAGAGGCTGAAGTGATTTCCTCTGTTTTCCTAAGGTTTCATTACTTTTTATAAAATACTGCCCAGCCTGTTAAGAGTAATGATAAATTATTAAACCTAAATTACAATTTTCTAAATCAATACACAATATATATATTGGACGCAGTATTTTTTTCTCTCTTTCTTCACTTACTTAGTAATTAACAAAATTCTGTAATGTGCTATGGGTCTCCTAGGTATTAGAAGCAGAGCGTGTGTGTGGTAATTGCAATTGAAAACCCCAAGCCAGTTATTTACTTAATGCTGATGTATCTTCATGCTTTGTCACTATCTACAGCAGTGCTGTAATTTTGCTTTCATTTTGTACATTTTCCAGAAATCTCACTTCTTCACTGTTTGATGGTCTTTACCAAACAGATCTCTTACAGGATACAAAAGAGCATCTGCCTCGGCAGGGGCTGTTCTGATAAGCAGTGCCCTTGCCTTCATTGCTCGTGTGCAGCCTCATGCACAACCCAGTCCTGCGCCACTGCTGCTTGGGGCTGGGAGCCTGGCCTGATGCAGAAGGGCTCCTTTCTTCCTCTTTTCTGAAGCCATAGGTATCTCTACCCTAAGACACATGACACTAAAGCATTTTTATGTACGTTCACGTCTAACCCAGCTTGTTTTAGCTTTCTGTTTGGATTGAGTTTAGGAGGTGCTAATCACCTTTCCTTCTCCCAAACAGAGTTTGTGCCACCACGCAGCATTAACAGGCGCCTTACATGGGATTGTGCACAGCTGGAGAGCGTTATGCCTCAGCATCAAAGAACACATTTCAGGCAGTAAGCTATTAAGGCAACCACCATTTGAATTAAAAAAGATGCTTTGGGGTTAAATGTGGTTAATAGACACTGCTCTCAAAACAAAGGCTGAAACTTCCTGATGCCACTCTGCAGCTGAGACATGGCCCATGCCCTAAAAACTGCTCCTCCCGACAGCATTTCCCATGGTGCTGGAGGTAGCTGGGGCATGCTGACATCGAGTTGGTCAGAAGACTGAGAGGGGCAGGCACTGGACAATGCCCGGTGTCTAAACAATCCTGACCCCTCAGCGTTGCTCTGGCCATCTTCCGCAAGCAGGCTTGTGTGCAGAATCTCTGCCTTCTGGTCACTTGGAAAGCACTCCTTTAATTTTTAACTTGTGGTCCGGTATCTGTTCAGAGCTAGACTCGGAAGTACCAAGATAAATGAAAGGGTTTTACTTGACTGCTAAGTAGGCTTTTCTAAATCTCCTATGCTGTGCAGTTTGCATTAGTTTTAGATTACGTTTATTTTTTAGATTATCCACACTGGTTCAGCAATCCCTTCTAAAGCCCAACCGGTATAATAAATAATAGCTGAGGAAATCAGGAACTAGACTCCATGTGAAAGAATCTTCTTTTCAAGACGCACCAGATGTTCGGAATGGCAGATTGAATCAGGGCATAGATCCATAAAATTAGAAGCATGATGAGTGAAGCTCTGCATTTCCATTCTATTGAATTTCTGTTCAAAAATTCCCATTACTCCTCACCAAAACCTGAAGAAGTCTGAAGGGAGAGCTGTGAATTCAATAGATATCCCATATTTGCAGAAGAACCACTTTGTCTTCAATGCCTCAAGGTGAACTTTTCTTTCATCATTTCTAGTGATCTCATAAAAAGAATTGGGTGCTGGATTCCTCATAGTTCATAAGGAGATAATAGTATGTAGATTAAGGAGTGACTATATTAGTCACAAAAGCTGATGAAAGAGATCCCAGCTAACTAAAATAATACCTACCTCACACTAATTTCAGTGGAATTGGGATGTCAGATAACTTTCAACCAATGCTGATACCATTCTCTACCTCCTCATATTGGAGGAGCGTTGGAAAAAATAGAAATTATGATCTTGTGGAAGAATGGAAGCTTTTTTACGTGATCCCCAAAGCTTATGGTACGTCTATTAATATGCTAAAGGTGGTAGTTCAGGGATGTACTTGTAATTTACATTGATGTACTCTAAGTTCAGCAGTTCTCTCTTAAACCTGAGAGCAGAGTTCCCTGCTGGTTTGAGAAGCATCATGGGGTGAGTGACATTCATCTTCTGCAAAAAGCAAAAGTGCAGAAACCAAAATAAAGCAATTTGATCCTAGCTCAACCCAGCTTCTAAGCTAAAGTTCATCCTTTTTTTTTTTTTTAATAGTCTGGACAAATCAGGCTAGACCCCAAACTTACCTGAGTGACCTAACCCAGCCACTTTCCTTAAATTCCCTTTGCAGTCCATGGTGGGAATAGGGAGGGCAAAAGGAAAGAGACGTGCACATGAGGAGGACCTGAAATTAGGAACTCTTGTCCCTCCTGAGGATGCAGACTCTCTCTGCAGTGGTCACAGAAGGAAACCAGGTCACTAAAGGGATTCCTAATGCTGGGCAATGTCAGGATATGCCTTGTGCCTTCATCCTTATTTGACTTGCGGCTGTGCATGACAATATCACTATATTATTTTACTACATTATTGTGTTAAATAATACTGAATTATTGAGGGGGGGGGGGGTGGAGGTGGGGAATATTGGAAGCCTGCATTTCTCCTTTCTATTATAATGGGAAGCAGCAGCTCTATACCTTCAGTTCTGTAGCTCACTTTATCAGGCAAGATTGAGAGGAAAAGGTATCATTAGTCTAATAATGAGTGTGCGAGCTTTTAGCAATTACATTTTCTCCCTACTTTGCTCCCAGAAAGTGCCAGGTACCTATAGGGAAAGAGATTATGAAAGTAAGTTACGTTTTCCCACTACTCTAATGAGTACAGATACATACAGAGAAAGAGTTCCCTTGGCTAATTATTTAGTCAGCAATCACTCCAGTTGTCCCTGCCATGAAACCAGGAAACAGAAGGAGTATAATAAATATAGACTGGGGTCGCTGACCAGGAAAATACATCTCAGTGGGACGGCGTAGGCCTTAGGACATGCTACATGGAAAATGAACATTTAAAGCATAGACAGAGACAAATTTAATTAAAAAATGGGATACATTTTCAAGCAGAATTTCTAGTTTGTACACTACGGTCTGAATAAAACTATGTTGTACAAATTCTCACCCTCTCCTCTCCTCTCCTCTCCTCTCCTCTCCTCTCCTCTCCTC